>NC_051043.1:30678309-30708309 GCF_904848185.1 Acanthopagrus latus
AGTCGGTTCCAGTGTGAACGTGATGTCAGGTCCTGGCAGTGCCGGCGGTTCAATTCCAGGTTCGGGTGGAGGCGGTCATGGCGGCCCCGGCCCGTACTCTGGCCCCAACATGCAGTACCATCCAGGTGAGACGTCTGCAGGTTCACATTAAGCTCAAATAAACTTCTATTGGAAAATCAGTCTTACTTTTAACAACAGACTCATCCAACGCTGATAAAAATGACAGAGAAACAAGTACCACATGACAGTAATACAAACTATGAGTGGAAACAGGAAGGAAAACAATTGAAAGCCAACAAATAAAAACAAGTTAAAGAAGAAGACAAAACCAACATGTACACCTGATCAAATTTTAGATAAAGACAGTCCAAAATGTTTTGAAAGTTTTTCTTTTGTTCTCTGTGTGTTTCAGTTTCTTTTAGCGCAGCTCAGCACAAAGACTGGAAGCAGGCAGAAACTGTTAGCCTAGCTCAGAGGCCGTCCACACGAAAACACTCTTTTGCATTTTCATGCGAAAGCTCACATGTATTGCATCGTTTGGGCCAACCATCCACACAGATCCTGAAAACACAGTGACTAAAAACACACTTTTTTGAAAACGGGTCTCCGGGTGGAAAAATCCCAAAACGCAGCCCTCCTGTTCTCGTGTGGACAGCGAATCCACATACTTTCCGAAACGATGACGCCATCGCCCCACCCCTCGAACTCTAGCCTCCGACCTCTGAACCCTGCAGCGTCTCATGACAACAACAACGGCGGCCTACCTGCTTGTGTTCGTGTTTCTTGCAACTTACTCGCCTTGTAGTCGAGTGTGAGTCGCTGCAGCAGTTCGACCTCATTATCATTCCACACAAATGATTCTGGTTTTGTTGCACTTGCAATTTTCGTCTTCTTCTTCTTGTTTTTGGATTCGCCTTCTACTGTGTGTTTGTAAACAGCGTGCAAGCTTCATGCACATGCTCCGTCTCTTCTTCTCCGTTTTTGGTGAATTTCAAGCGCCACCTATAGGCTGGAATATGAACTACAGTGTTTTGAGTCTTTTTCAGTGGACGCAAATATTCTTGAAACGATGCCGAGGAAGACGGAGGAAAAAAAGATTGTTTTGGTACGTGTGGACACAGACTCAGTCTAATCCATCTTTTCTGTCTGACTCCCTGCAGGTGCTGGAGGTCCAGGCCCCGCCCCACAACGCTCCGGATCCTCCCCCTCCTATCAGAGCCATAAGATGCCCCTCCCACAGTATCCCCCCTCTGGACCCCCTAACTCGCAGTACTACAAGGTGAGGAAGGTTCACCTGTTCACAGTCAGTCTGTTCTCAGCTGGTATTGACACCAGACTCTATTGACAAATGTAGTGATTTTAAGAGTTGTTTTATGAAGAGAAACTTAACAAATGTAGTGAAACTGTGTCTCTGACAGATTCTGACTCATTGTGTCCTTGTTGTAAATTCAGCATTAAATGTTTCAGCTGAAGTTGTTTGTCTCCTTGTAAAAAGTGTCAGTTTGTGGCAGCATGTCTGTACCAGCCTGTCTGCTTCTGTGTCTAAATTGCTAAAGTCTCACCTGCCAACATTGATCAGCTGTTTGAACACACTGTTTACACTGATTTCACCATTTACACTCCATTTATGAAAGAAGAAACATGTTATTGATCTAAACATGTCACATGTTACAAAGACACTAAACAGGAACAATATAGGCGACTTCTTTGTCCCCGTGGAGAAAGTCCCCAGACTCCCTTAACAAATGTGTCAGTTTAGTGAGTTGTTGAGTTGGAGACACTTTATAAACTCTGTGAAACTCTGTCTCTGACTCATTCTGCATTATTTGGACCTTCTTGTTAATTCAGCAAATGTTCTACATGAACTTCTTTCTGTCTTTGAGTAGAAACATGGAGTCTGTTTGTCTCAGAGATGGACGGGCTACAGTTTAGTAAAACATTGTGCGTTGTTTGTGTGTTTGTGCAGCAGGAACAGTTTAATGGTCAGGGTGGAGGGTTAAACACTCTGACAGCAGGGGGCGCTGCTGGTGTCTACAACTCCTTTAACCAGCCATCTGGGGTAAGTGTGTGTGTGAGTGTTACATAAGTGTTAAGTATTTCCATTTTCTGCTACTTTATTCTGGTACTGCACAACATCAGTTTGGTATTTCACATCTTGCATGTTAACGTGTGACGATGCTTTTCATGATGAATTCAGATGCAGTAAACTGAGAATAATCCAGTCATCACTGTGCATGTAACGAGCATGAAGTATGACGAGGTGAAGCACCACTAATTGCTCAGTCTGCAGTCTTGCAAAGTGATTGGTTCAGTTTCGTTAAACCTCCCAAGCCATGACGTCAGATTACAAGTGGACGAGCATGAAGCGCAGCTCAGTTAGTTAAAGAGTTTCAGACGGCTGGTCCGACATTTTAAAGGAAACGTTGGGTCATTAATGATCCATACAGCTCATCAGAATCAATTAACCAATTAAAATAAATACTTGTCTCTTTCTCTCTCTGTCAGCCGGGTCGAGGGTTGCCAGGTTACCCCTCCTCGCCGGTTCCTGGAAACCCGACCCCCCCCCTCACCCCCAGCAGCTCCATGGCCCCGCCCTACATGTCGCCCGGCAACAGTGACGTCAAGCCGCCGCCCTCTTCCTTCCTGCCTGACATCAAACCCAACATGGCTGGCCTGCCCCCCCCTCCGCCTACAGGTACACACACACACACACACACACACAGAGTTCACTCAGATCTTGACCCTTGAAACACATATTATCACTTTTTTTATTGAAATAGTGTCATTATCAGTGAAATAATCATATCAGGAGTGACATAATTAGATTAAATCAAAACAGTCAGACTGTTGTTATTATTATCAGGATTTAATATAATTTACTGTCCTGTATTTATTATTTTCAATTGCCCTCTCTGTGTTTTGCATCTCTGCTGTAACATTTGATTTTATTTCTTCTTAATCTGATTATCATCTGTGAGATTTTCAGTTTTAGTTACTCTGGTCAGTGGTGATGTCACAGGAAGTGTGCATGTGTCTGACTGTCCTGACTTCCTGTTGACAGGTAACCCTAGTGACGACCTGCGGCTGACCTTCCCGGTGCGTGACGGTGTGGTCCTAGAGCCCTTCAGATTAGAGCACAACCTGGCTGTGAGCAACCACGTCTTCCAGCTGAGAGACTCTGTCTACAAAACACTCATCATGAGGTGACACGCACGCAAGCACACACACACACACACACACACACCTGCAGCTAATTAATGTTAACTGAAAAACTCTTTGTTAGATTTATGTTTGTTTTCAATAATCACTGACTGTTTCTGTCATTTGTGTGTGTGTGTGTGTGTGTGTGTGTGTGTGTGTGTGTGTGTGTGTGTGTGTGTGTGTGTGTGTGTCAGACCGGACCTGGAGCTCCAGTTTAAGTGTTACCACCACGAGGATCGACAGATGAACACTAACTGGCCCGCTTCTGTCCAGGTGAGACCGTCATCCTGAAGCTTTAGAGCTTTAGAGTTTTGTTCTGTTTATTTACCTGCCTCCCTCCTCCTCCTCTCTCCTCCCTCCTTCCTCTCTCCTCCCTCCTCCTCTCTCCTCCCTCCTCCCTCCTTCCTCTCTCCTCCCTCCTCCTCCTCTCTCCTCTCTCCTCCCTCCTCCCTCCTTCCTCTCTCCTCCCTCCTCCTCTCTCCTCCCTCCTCCCTCCTCCTCCTCTCTCCTCTTTCCTCCTCTCTCTCCTCCCTCCTCCCTCGTCCTCTGTCCTCCCTCCTCTCCCCTCCCCCTCTCTCCTCCCTCCTCCCTCCTCCTCCTCTCTCCTCCCTCCTCTTTCCTCCTCCTCTCTCCTCCCTCCTCCCTCCGTCCTCTCTCCTCCCTCCTCCTCCTCTCTCCTCCCTCCTCTTTCCTCCTCCTCTCTCCTCCCTCCTCCTCTCTCCTCCCTCCTCCCTCCTTCCTCTCTCCTCCTCCCCTCCTCTCTCTCCCTCCTCTTTCCTCCTCCTCTCTCCTCCCTCCTCCCCCTCCTCTCTCTCTCTCCCTCCTCTCCTTCCTCTCTCCCCCTCCGTCCTGTCTCCTCCCTCCTCCTCTCTCCTCCCTCCTCCCTCCTCCTCCTCTCTCCTCCCGCCTTCCTCCCTCCTCCTCTCTCCTCCCTCCTCCCTCCTCCCTCCTTCCTCTCTCCTCCCTCCTCCTCCTCTCTCCTCTCCTCCCTCCTCCCTCCTTCCTCTCTCCTCCCTCCTCCTCTCTCCTCCCTCCTCCCTCCTTCCTCTCTCCTCTTCCTCCTCCTCTCTCCTCCTCCTCCTCCTCCTCTCTCCTCCCTCCTCTTTCCTCCTCCTCTCACTCCTCCCTCCTCCCTCCTCCTCCTCTCTCCTCCCTCCTCTTCTCCTCCTCCTCTCCTCCCTCCTCCCTCCTTCCTCTCTCCTCCCTCCTCCTCCTCTCTCCTCCCTCCTCATTCCTCCTCCTCATCTCCTCCCTCCTCCTCTCCTCCTCCCTCCTCCCTCCCTCCTCTCTCCTCCCTCCTCCTCCTCTCTCCTCCCTCCTCTTTCCTCCTCCTCTCGTCCTCCCTCCTCCTCCTCCTCTCTCCTCCCTCCTCCCTCCTTCCTCTCTCCTCCCTCCTCCCTCCTCTCCTCATCTCCTCCTCCTCTTCCTCTCCTTTCTCCTCCCTCCTCTCTCCTCCCTCCTCTCTCCTCCCTCCTCCTCCTCTCCTCCTCCCTCCTCTTTCCTCCTCCTCTCTCTCCCTCCCTCTCTCCTCCCTCTCTCCTCTCTCCTCCCTCCTCCCTCCCCTCCTCCCTCCTTGTCCTCCCTCCTTCCTCCTCTCTCCTCTCTCCTCCCTCCTCCCTCCTCCCTCCTCCCTCCTTCCTCTCTCCTCCCTCCTCTTTCCTCCTCCTCTCTCCTCCCTCCTCTCTCCTCCCTCTCTCCTCTCTCCTCCCTCCTCCCTCCTCCCTCCTTGTCCTCCCTCCTCCTCCTCTCTCCTCCCTCCTCTTTCCTCCTCCTCCCTCCTCTCTCCTCCCTCCTCCTCCTCTCTCCTCCCTCCTCTTTCCTCCTCCTCTCTCCTCCCTCCTCTCTCCTCCCTCCTTGTCCTCCCTCCTTCCTCCTCTCTCCTCTCTCCTCTCTCCTCCCTCCTTCCTCCTCTCTCCTCTCTCCTCCCTCCTCTTTCCTCCTCCTCTCTCCTCTCTCCTCCCTCCTCTCTCCTCTCTCCTCTCTCCTCTCTCCTCCCTCCTCTTTCCTCCTCCTCTCTCCTCCCTCCTTGTCCTCCCTCCTTCCTCCTCTCTCCTCTCTCCTCCCTCCTTCCTCCTCTCTCCTCTCTCCTCTCTCCTCCCTCCTCTCTCCTCCCTCCTCTCTCCTCCATCCTCCTCCTCCTCAGGTGAGTGTGAATGCGACTCCTCTCACCATCGAGCGAGGTGACAACAAAACTTCCCATAAACCTTTGTACCTGAAGCAAGTCTGCCAACCGGGCAGGAACACCATCCAGATCACTGTGACGGCCTGCTGCTGTGTAAGAACACACGCGCACACACACACACACACACACACACACACACACACACACACACACACACACAAGCTGAAGTTTGTCATGTTGTGATCAGCCTGCTCTGTAAAGGTCAATCTAACGTGTGTGTGTGTGTGTGTGTGTGTGTGTGTGTGTGTGTGTGTGTGTGTAGTCTCACCTGTTTGTCCTCCAGCTGGTTCATCGTCCGTCGGTGCGCTCGGTGCTGCAGGGTCTGATGAAGAAGCGGCTGCTGCCTGCAGAACACTGTGTCACCAAGAGTGAGTCGCTCGTTAAAGGAGCAGTCCGCTTTATTTATCATAGGCTCGTTTGATTACCTACAAAAAAATCAGAAGACCTAATTAATCTTATTAGTTCTTTTTCATATTGCTTCTTCCAATATGTCTTGTACATAAATGAACGTTCCTCAGTTGTCCTGAACAGATCCAGTGTCCGGCCCCCAAAACATTAACATTTCGTTAAATGTCAAAAAACTGTTGGAGTAAAACGAGTTAATCAGAAGAAAAAAATTAACTAAACTATAACATGTAGTATTGACAGTGATTGTTTAATGATAACATATTTGTACAATAATGTTGAAAAAGCTGAAACAGATAATAATGAAAGTGTGATGATAAAACTGGGTGGAGTCACACTGCAGGTTTTAAATAAATTGCCTGCTGGATGTTGAAACACTGACGATAAACTGCATCACTGGCTTTAAAGTGAATTGACATTGATGATATTAAAGGTTCCGTCAGGAGCGTACATGCTGTCTGATATGATCCGATATGAAAACAAGGCAGAAAAAGTTGTTTGGGGTAATTTATGATTATTACTGTCCCTGTGAAGTTTACTGCCTGAGTGCACTGACGTCATTCTGGACAATAAAGTTTCCAGTTCAGGAGGCTGTGTAGCCTGTAGTTACAATATTAATCAGGTAATAAAACAAACTGTGTTCATCAGTGAATAAACCAGCTGTTCTCAGAGGACAACAAGGTCCCAGAACAGTGTTTGACACTACAAAGGTGGCAGGGTCCGCCACATATAAACACAGTAAAACAGAATAAACTGGGTTAAAGGTCAGTTTGTTTGTTTTGTCTGTCACTGGAATATAATTGTAATGCTCCTTTAACTGTAACCTGCCTCATCTGATACTCAGACATACACAGAATATTTGTATCAGCAGATACTTGTTATACTTACACTTCCTGATACGGGTTCTGACATCGGCCCAGTATCAGTGGGTCCAGTTTGTTTCTTTCTGATTAGATCTGAGAAAAGTTCAGTCAGTTTTGATGCTTTCCAATTGATTTCAGGTATTTCAGCCTAGTAACGGTCGGGACAACCTGAAAGCACTGCGACTGTGTATAATGTAAATGATATATAACGTGATCAGTGACATGTCAGCCGGCTCATCATTCAGTAGTTTTATCAGTAATGATTCGGTTTAAAGACGCTCTGTACCTCAGTGCGTCTCATGCTTTCCTCCTCTCGGACTCTTCTGTCTCAGTAAAGAGGAACTTCAGCAGTGGTTCCATCCCCGGGACCCCTGGGTTAAATGGAGAGGACGGCGTGGAGCAGACCGCCATCCGAGTCTCGTTAAAATGTCCGATCACTTTCCGCCGCATCCAGCTGCCTGCCAGAGGTCATGACTGCAGACACATACAGGTGAGAGCCACAGCCAATCAGAGCACGGCACACGGTGATGTCACATATTACATTTCTCTTCAAAACAGGAACAAATTAAATGAATATGCTTTGATCAAAAGCCAAAAGCTAAAATCTGTCTGTCTTTCTGCAGTGTTTTGATCTGGAGTCGTACCTGCAGCTCAACTGTGAGAGAGGAACATGGAGATGTCCTGTGTGCAAGTAGGTCACACACACACACACACACACACACACACACACACACACACTTAAACTAAACTACACACATCTTATCTCCATTATAACCCGTGTGTTTGTGTGTGTGTGTGTGTGTGTGTGTGTGTGTGTGTGAATGCGCAGTAAAACGGCTCTGTTGGAGGGACTGGAGGTGGATCAGTACATGATGGGGATCCTCATCTACGTTCAGAAGTAAGAAAGTCAAATCTCCTGCGGGTCTGTTTGTGTTCACAGGTCTGTTCAGTCAAACACTCTTCCTGCACACACTGGCTGCAGCTAGCTTAGCGTTAGCCCGCAGCTAGCTCAGCATTAGCCTGCAGCATAATTTCCAGACTCTTCTCCTGTGATGAAGACGATTAGCTGACTGGTACCAGAGGAAAACAGACAGTGTCTGACATGTTAGTTTATTTTCATTTTCAGAGATCTTTTATTGATTTGTTGGTGAAGAGGTTTCACTCTGGGCACACAACCAACGATCTGCTGATCTTTCCTGACCCACATGTGACACTTTAACCATCGCAGAGCCATCAGAGCTCAAAAGACAAATGTTTTACATCAAAATTCAAATCGATTTGTAGATTTGAAGAGTCGTGACTCCTCTGGTTCTAGTGTGTTTAATTTTCTGGGTTGTGTGGTCAGTTTTTGGAGGCAGCCAAGAGCGAGTTGCTGTAGTCCAGGCGGGAGATGACCAGTGCTTAGACCAGGAGTTGCATTGCGTCTTTTGTGTGGAAAGACCAGATCCTGCGGACGTTGTTCGCTCCATCTCCTCACAGTGAGAAGGTTCTGGTTTAAATCCAGAATTGGACTGTGGCATAAACTCAAACTGGGAACCACTGATTCATCTGGTTTCATTTGGATAATAAAATTAAACCTGAAAAAAACAAAAACAAAACAAGACGCACTAAGTAAACCTACTTGGTGAATGATTATGATAGTCGACCTCTGTGGCTCTGCATTATTAAACTTCCTCCTCCTCCTCCTCCTCCTCTTCAGCTCAGAGTACGAGGAGATCACCATCGACCCGGTGTGCAGCTGGAAGCCGGTCCCTGTGAAGCCCGACATCCATGTGAAGGAGGAGTCTGACGGTCCGGTGTTGAAGCGCTGCCGGACCCTCAGCCCGAGTCACATGGTCCTTCCCAGTGTCATGGAGATGATTGCATCACTAGGCCCCGCCCCTTCCTCTGCCGCCTCCTCCTCCCCGATGCCCTACCCCTCCCTGCCTACAGGGGGCGGCAGCAACAGCGGCAACACGCCGGACTACCCCGGAGCAGGTACGCAGACTCCCACGGCTCTTCTTTTCAGAACTAAATTGGAACATAGTTCTGTTTGTTGTCTTTTGTTTCAAACATTTTTGATTAGAGTTGCAACAATTAGTTCATTAATTGATTAAACAATGGCAAGAAAATGAGTCGCAACCTTTTTTAATAATGGATTAATTGTTTTAATGAAGCAGTGATGATGTCAAACATCTGCTTGTTCCAGCTGCTTCAGTATGAAAACTCTGTTAGTAATGTTTGTTTTGTAGTTCATCAAAACAAACTGTGATTTATTAACTGATGGATAAATCATGAAAATGATCATCAGACTGATATTGATCAATAATGAGAATAATCATCAGTTGCAGCCTTGTTTTGGATATAAAATGGTGACTACGACATTTTTACTCAGATATTAACATCAAACTGACATTAAAGGTTCAGTATGTAAGAATTTGAGTTGAAGACTAACCAGCTAGCTTTCAGCCCGTCCTGACATTTGGCTAGCTGCATGGCTAACTGAGCTAACTAGCTAATGGCAGCTAGAGTTAGCAGCAGTTAGAGGTTTAATACCCTGCTGTGTTTGCTTTTGATGTGAATTTGACAGAAAGCATATTTTTGCATGTTGCACTGTTTTTAGAGCTTTTGGATATTTTGTGTTTAAATGTGCAAATTAGACATACTCTCATTAAATATGCAGTATTTATCATAATAAACACTTTGGTTTGTTTTTGTTTTTCTTTCCGGTTAGACGAACAGAACTCCATCTGTTGACGTGTTTTCACCTGCAGCAAATAAATAAATGATTTAACAGCAGAGAAAACAGCCAAACAAAGATCCATTAACCACGACAGGATCGATTGTTGATTCATCTGATGATCGATGACATCGTGGTGTCTTCCTGTAGAACCAGCAGCTGGTGAAATATTAACGCAGGTCGATCTGAAACGTCTGGCTGCTTTGATGTAACAGAAGCTCTGAGTGGACGCTGTGATGCGTCTGTCTGAAAGTCTTCATCAACACTTTTATAGAAATGAAGTAAATCAATCTTCCATCAGAGGCTGAAGAGCAGCTGATCATAGACACACACACACACGTTTCTCTTGTGGCTGTCAGCTGGAGTCCATCACAAATCAATAACTGTCTATAATCAGTGTATCGATCATTGTGTGTGTGTGTGTGTGTGTGTGTCTCTTCAGCTCCGTCCTATCCTGCTCAGTCTGGCGGCTTCTCGGACTTCACCGGCCCCGGGACTCCGGGGGTCGGGGGGGACTTCTCCTCTCCTGGGCCTCCCCCTCTCTCCTACCAGTCTGAGCTCTCCAGTGCCCTCCTCACCCCCGACAAACCCCCCCCTCACCCGCTGGCTGGACAGGTAACATCCTCATCACCTTCATCATCATGTTTCATCAGTAAAGATCAGTCAGTTAAATTTCTTCTCTTCCTCTTCCTCTTCCTCTCTCAGATGTCAGTCTCAGGCCGGCTGGACTCCACTTCCCATGGTGCTCCTCTCTCCCAGCAGCAATCGCAGGGTCTCCACAGCAACCCCCAACTTGGGGGCAGCAACCAGATGATGCAGCGTAGCAACCAGAACCCCCGTCTCCAAGGCGACGGCTCCTTCGGTCTCGGGGGGTCCGCGGAGGTTCCAGAACCGACTCTGGATGTGAGTTTAAACCAGAACCAGGAGAACTGACATAAGTGCTGATTATTGATCATATTGACCCTGGTTATGTCCCCAACATCAGTAACAGTGATAATGAATGTCTACACATCATGGCAGCACACAGACGGCACCGTCTGGTGAGTTGGACCTCCTACAGCTCGGTCAGGTTCACTGCAACACGCCAACCAGTGTTAACTAAAAACAAAAGGCGGTCTGATTTATTACGCTCGCCGCCACCACGTTCATACCTCGACCCAACATCACAGTCCTGTCAGAACCAAACTCTGAACACGAGGCCCAAAGCAGAGTGACGCCACTACCAGAACATAGACATTTATACCAGATCAACTTTTGGACTTAGATTTGTTCCAGCAGCTTTGAATGTAAACAGACTGGTCACAGAAACCCGATTGAAACGGGCCCTGAGGGTAAATGATTAAAGAGTGTAGTATCGATGAGCTCAGATGGTTCTGGTTCTGTTATCTGGATTGTTAAATGTTTGTGGTTGTCTCAGACTTGTCTGAACTCCCAGCACACACAAATATTATTTCTCATAATTCTGTGGAAATGATTGACAGCCATGACGGCGTCTGCTGTAGTGGTCCAGCCCAGCAGTACCGAGTACTCATGTCATAACGTAGTAATGACTTCTGAGCCGTCATGGATCAGAACCTGCACTTGAGCTGAATATTTTCTCAGCATGAGCTGGTTCTACAAAACCTTGTTGAAGGTTGGCGGGTCGGCATCACGTCCTCTTCAGAATCTGTTCTGATTCTGCTCCTGTTGATCTGCAGCCACAGACAGTAATTAACTTCAGAGTTCTGCAGCTGGACGTCAGGAACAGAATTGGTTCTTTCCTTCAAATGAAGCAGACGAGTTGTCTCATTTGGTCGTGATGTCATCAGTGACCCAACACACACCAGCCAATCAGAGCGTCGGGACAGAGAAGTGACTTAACTCGTCTGTTTGTCTCTGCAGCTGCTTCCTGAGCTGACCAACCCGGACGAGCTGCTGTCGTACCTCGGACCTCCAGACCTCCCGAACAACAACAACGACGACCTGCTGTCGCTGTTCGAGAACAACTGAACACACACATGTACACACACGCACACACACACACACACAGCAGAATAAGACTTTACTGTAACATATGAACTCTTCTCTGCTCGCCCACCAACATGACGGGCGGGCCAACATGGCCGCCGTCTGCACAGGACGGAGCAGACGATTTAAAGAAAACAACTTTTAAATATGAAAGTCTTTGATGTGACGATGAACTCGATGGTGACTTTATTTTATTGTTTTTTATCCTCCAACTGTATTTTGATGCTTCATCTTTCATTCCCAATCGAAAACCTTCAAACTCTTTCAAGAGACGACCACACACACACACACACACACACACACACACACACACACACACACAGCAGTAAATGTGCAGTGTGTTTCTGCTCTGAATGAGTTTTAATGTGATGCTATAAAAAGAGGAAGTTGAGCTTTAAAGGAGCAGTTTGTCTGTTTTTACAGACCTGTTGTCTTTGTTTCTCAGACCAGAAGTTTACATTCAGCCACAGCGTCATGACGTTAAAACACAAATCTGCAGCGAGTGAATGGAAGGTGTTTGTTCTGTCACGTGACCAAACAGAATCATTTCAAACCGTCTGATCGGTCCGTGTGAGAAGATCATCCCCTGCAGACACGTCAGTGTTTCAGGATTGTTGATGGTCAACAGCAGGAAACAGTCGTTTATCTTTTAGTCTGTGAAAAAATGTCCATCCAGGTTTGTTAGACATCAACGTGACGTCTTCAAATGTTCAAACAGTCTAAAACCCAAAGAGGTGCTGAGGAAGCTGGAAACAGAATTTAGACATTTTTTACTATTTTTGCTCGATAAATGAACTGACTTGTAGTTTGTTGTCTCCTCACTGCTGTGCACAATAACCCACCAGAGACAGACGGCTCACACTGTTGGAAGGAAAAGTTTTGTAATATTTTGTGAGCAAACTGTTTTTATTCTTCTCCTGGAGTTTCTGAGCCTCCAGCAGGAGCAACAGAGTCAGAGACAGCAGAGCACATGAAGGGAATCATGAGCAGGATCCTCTTTCAGCGCTCACATGAGAACATGTCCTGAAAACACCTGATCCAGGTTCAGTTTGTTGGTGAGAAATGAAGAAACAGAAACCTTAAAGGAGCAGTTCACCCACACTCAGTCCTCTCGTCCTCCAGTCTGCAGGAGAGAACATCTGACAACTTGATCTCAGACCAGATTTATTAGGATGAAGTCTTCACTGGAGCGGCAGATTTAACAGTATTAGCATGCCGCCAATCTGAACTTTTTTGTGTGAACTGTTCCTTTATCACGCTGCTGATCACATGTTCAGAGAGCTGAATGTTCATGTTGAGTCAAATGGTAACAGCCTCAGTCTGAGCTCACAGCGTGTTGATCATTTGTCTGATCGATCGACGATCTGACGTCTGATCAGCTCGTGTGTCCGTCAGCGCGGCTGCTCTCTGACGTGTCATCGACCAGTCAGCTGGTTTAAAGTACGCGTGGCTGAGTGTAAACGACAGTTTATGAACTCGTCTGTTTTTTTTCTCAGATTTGAGACACTTTGATCTGAAAAAGTGTAAATGGGGCCAAAACCTTTTTTGCAGCGGTGTCACTTTAATCTCAGCTCTGGAACTTTGTACCAGGAGGGTCGTCGCTCTTTAACTCGCTCCCGCCGCTCTGAGAGCAGCGACGGAGCTCAGGGCAGCAACACGACAGCAGAATCAGTCCTGAGTTGTTGAGAAAGTTGCTGCTATTGCCTCAAACTGCTGCCCAGAGATCAGTCTGCTGCTGCTGGTGGAGACAGAGGGTCCATCTTCCTCCTCCTCCTCCTCCTCCTCCTCACTCTGTATGTTGTAAAGTGACTAGAGTCCAGACAGTTGTGTCGTCTCCATGTCCCAGTGAGTCCGCTGGAAGAATCAAACTGTACATGATCACACTGTATGATTCAGTAATGATGCTAATAACAGTAATAATAATAACCTTTGTAATTTAATAAACACACTGGAAAGACACACAGAGGAAAGCACAGTGTTTTAATTACATCACACACACACGGTTCATGTAGAAACTGTATGAAGGTATGAACTAGAATCAGCTATAAATAATTGTAAGAAATGACCAAATATCATATCAATATCATTGATCCCAGACATTAAAACTGAACTTTACAACAACAGAAAAAGATCAGACTTGTTTAAATGTGTCAGATTTTCTCCTCTTCCGGCTCCTCAGAAGCAAAGTTCTGCTCTTCATGGTGCGAACACATCAATCAGAGGTCATTAAAGGTCACGGATCGATACAGAACCCCTGCCGCCCCCCTGACCGCCTCCCTCAGGATCTGCAGCTCGGCTGGAAACCCGAGAGGCCCAACAGGCTCCAAAAGGCCACAAGAACCGTAGTCAGCGCCAGGATGGTCTCATCTGGTCTGAACCCTCATTCTCACTTAAACAGTCACTTTATTAACTTCTGCTCCTTCATCACAGATTAACAGTAGAAATTATTTCAGATCATTAATATTAAATGAGTTCTTAAGTTTTTTTCAAAAATGTGATGAAACAGAAAAATTATGGATTGTGGCAACAAGATCTTTTATGTCTTAGGGTTAAATAACTGTTTCATGTGACTTTGTGTTTAATTCATCAAAATAAATGTCAGAGATGTGACGACAGCCGGACGACCGGCAGGTGATCCGGCTGTCTGCGTCCACAGCTCAGATGTATTTAGGATTTAGGACCGGATACTGAACCCAAAGAGAACCGCTCGTCTGGTGCCTCTGAGGGCTGCGAGTCACAAACATTAGATGATGGACTGATAAATGATCAAATGATTTGATTCATTTCATTTAAAACATCATTTAGCATTTATTCATCATCACAGACCGTCACTGTTTACTTTTCTATTTTTCAGTCTTCGTTGTTTCACCTCCATTTTCATCACCAAACTATTCTAACATCTAGCCGTCATACGGTCGAACACATGGACCTATAGTGAGACCTGGACCTTAGCCAGGCACTAACTTCCTGTTTAGCACCTGGCTAAGTTGAATAGAGCTAAAATTTAATTTAATCATGCGGCTCTTCAAGAGTTTCAAAATGTTATCGGACCGAATGGATCAAATTTATCACGTCAGAGAGTGTTTGTGACACTCAAAAGTAAAAAGAGTCATAATTCAGCTTCACAGATGTTTTTGTCACAACAAGTGACCTCGGAGGAAAACCCGAGAGATGCTGAGTGGTGCCGCTGTGTCCAGGTTACACATGTACTTCACCTTTCACCTAAACAAGTCCCGTTGACACAGACGATGAGAATTACCGGTACTGCAGGCAGAATTTCCTCCAGCGCCTGTGGAGGGACGTGCTACGTTAGCAGTGCCAATGCTATGCTGACTTTGAGTACTTTCGAATAAGTTCTGCACCATTCTCTGCTTCTGACTCTACAGGATCAATCACTTGTTCAATAGATGCATAAAGCTGCAGTATGTGAGAATTTGCCACCTGTCAAATTCATAATTAGATCAAATGAGCGGCAGCATTTCATCAGAGTTAGCGCCTAATGCTGCTAACAGTGGCCAGCATTAGCTAGTCAGCTCAGGCAGCATTAGGGCTAGTGGTCAGGACTGTGGAGCACCGAGTGCAGGTGCTAACACTAACATTCTGATTTTAATTTCAGTTATTTCTGTAATGTTTCCAACTAAAAGTATTTTGTATTGCATGTTTGAACATTCCAGACTCCATGTTCCAAATAAAATACAAACTTTTTCCCTTAAAGTTTAATTTTCACTTTAGTAAACTTGTGTTATCAGCGTTCACTGTGGTGACCTCGCTCTGGGGTAGAAGTCGTTCACATAACTTTAGTGAGATTTTATAGCTGAACAAACTTCCAGGTGAACTTTGTTCTTACTTTGCGCGGGAGCAGGACGACCGCGCCCTGACTGCGGGAGCGCGCACCATATTTCCACCAGCGGGACCGTGCGCGGACTGCGGAATTTGAGGTTAACCCACCGCGTGCGCAGCGCGTATTGGACGCCCGAGCTGTCCATGATCCGCGGCGCGCGCTGCTCCAGGACACGGCAGCTGACGTCCCTGAGCGGGACAGCTGCGCGGGGCGGTGTTAACTGGCTCCAGCTGTGGGACAAAGCCTGGCGTCGTCCAACCTCCGTCGAAGCGGTCCACTCAGATGTCCGAATTGAACACACCGTGAAATGCGTCTGTCCAATTAGAGGCCAGTAAAAAGGGAGCTCGAGCTGTTCCTGCTGATGATTCGCTGAACAGACGCCCATCAAGTCCTCCGCTGTTACCGATTGGCTCGCTGCAACTTCACACCGCCCACCGGCGTTTTATATAAACTTAATCCACATAGCTCCATCTTTTTCGGGTTATTGTGGCCGCTGGATTCCTGTCATCGAACCGTTCAGTCCGCCCGCTCCAGTCCCGCCTGCTGACATGGCCAAGCCCAGAGTCTTCTTCGACATCACCGCCGACGGCTCCCCGCTGGGCCGGATTGTGATGGAGGTAACCCGGTCTGTTAACAGTGAAGTGCCGGCGGTGCTGCTGTCAGAGCGGCGCTCTGCAGGCTCGTTACGTTACTTTATGCTCCAGAAAGTTAAATCCGGTTTCAGCTGCTCAGCAGTTTTCACATCTGTTTGACGGGTTCATTCGAGCTGTCACGAGCTCTGTGGTCCTGGTCGGAACATGTGCAAGTGTGTCTGGCTCCCATCCAGCGCTGCTGGAGAACGGAACAGATAACGGAACAGATAACGGGACAGATAACGGGACAGATAACGGGACTTCACGCTCTGACATGTTCTTGTAGATGTGACGCTGGTTCTGTTCAGTTGTTGGTGCTGACGGACATTTTCATGCTCACACAGAACAGAACCGGTTGTGTGGTGTTGATCAAGTGACAGTGAGCTGTAATCTGTTCAGCTGTTTCTGTAACGACTGGATGAGATTCATTCCGTCAGTTCTGTGCTATAAATCGTTGGTTAACGCCGAATTGTGACGGGTTCGGCCCCGCTGTGGTCCAGTGAGTCCACTCTTAAGTCGTTAAGAAGAACCGAGCTGTCCGGCGGCCGTTCGGCGCTGCTTAACCGGCTCGGTTAATGCTAATGCTAATGCTAACGGAACGTTCCGTCAGTGGGCTGCGCACAGAGGAGCGCTCGCGCTGGTCTTTGTTGCGTCTCGCGGCCTGCAGGGAACCCCGGGAAACTTTCTCTGTCGTCACTGGTATGTTTGAGGTTTGTTTGTGACGTGTGTCTCGGTGCTGGTGTCATGGTTCTGGTGTCCAGCACAGAATGTCTCTGCAGCACTCTCAGCGCTGAGGCTAAGTGACGCTAGCTCCGCTGGTTCCTGTGTTCACAGATGCAGGAGCAGTTCTGGAAAGTTCCACGGTGCTGGTACGGTCCGGGGGGCGGGGTGGAGGTGGAGGTAGGCTATCTGCATTATAAAAAACAGAAGGAGTAGGTGTAGGTGTAGGAGCCGCCGAGGCCGCCTGGGCTCCTTCAGCCCTAATGTTACAGAACAGACCCGGGTGTACCGTAGGCTGTGAACCCGCTCGGTTCTACAACGAACCAAACGCAGTTAGCACGACGGCTAACAAGTCCAGCCATTTTGTGCGCATAGTCGTAGCTGTACCCAATATGGGCGTTCCCGATGTATGGGACTAGTGTTGAGGCGGATCTAAACCCGGAGACCTGCAGCTGGTTCCTGCCGTGCTGCCGTTGCGGGTTCGGGGTAACCTGAGCTCCGGCAGCTCCTGAATTATGAAGGTCTGGTTCGTGTTACTGTGAGCAGGTGGAGGCTGCAGGCTGCTGCTCTGAGATCAGCTGCAGCTCCCAGCCTGTCTGCTGCAGCCCCCCAACATACTTGCAGGGTCGCGTCACTGCTGTGCAGGACATGCAGAGACCCGGTGTGCTGCATTGCTGTATTCCAGTGTCAGCGTGACATAACACCGTCACTACACACTCATCTCACAGGGAGCTGCACAACCTGCTGCTGAACCTGATGTTCCACTGATGTGTTGACTTAACTGTCCAACATTCTGATGGTTCTTGGTTTGGTTTTCTTTCAAACCTTTTGAGTTGATTTTCTGGCACCAGTCTGCAGAGATGATGCTCGTCACTTTACAGCCAGCACTCGTCTGGTGTTGCAGACTGATACATTAGGAAGGTAATTTAGTTTTTCATTTCTTCATCAAGGCTCCATTTCCCTCCCTACAGCTGCAGCAGGCGTCGTGCTGGTTGGTGTAGGCAGATTGTTATTCAGTCTCTTGCTACACAGAACAAAGTTTACTGGTTCTGAGCACAGTCTTGGCTCCGGGCCTGGGTGGCAGCAAGCCACGTGGTAACTCACTGACTGGTTACTGATTTCACAGCTTTAACCCTCCAACAATTTTTTTATTTTATTATTTGTTATTTGGGAACCAGCAGTTCACTCTCACCTTGTGTGCCTGTGACGATGGACCGACTCTGTCTGTGTTCATGTCTGTTTCTCCAGCTTGAGTCTGACGTGGTGCCCAAGACTGCTGAGAACTTCCGCGCCCTCTGCACCGGAGAGAAGGGCTTCGGCTACAAGGGCTCCATCTTCCACCGCATCATCCCTCAGTTCATGTGCCAGGTGATGCAGCCATGAGGGTTCAGCGTGTCAGGTTTATGGTTCTCTTAAGAAATGATGTGACTGTCAGGATGTTTCTTCATTAGTATTTTGATTTCTGTTTTTAGATGTTTTGGAACATTTAAAGTCCCCTTGAAGCCTGAAGCAGCCTTTTTGGGACAATGAGTTGATAAATGACTTCAACAACTACAGAATTTAATTCTATCACTTTCCTGCACGATTTGACCTGGAAACGTTTGACTCACCGAAAATATTGTTTGTTCCAGGTGATCAGACGTCACATGAAACAAAATAACTTTGTATATTGACAACATGTAAAGATTCAGGTATTTGAAAATGTCAGTTTTGTTATCAGGAAATCAGCTGTAGATTGAAATCATCACACAGAATCAGATGTTACTGTGTCTGGATTCTGCACTGAACTGAGACCTGAACCGGGCCAGTACCAGAACTGTCAGACCCGACTCATGAACTAAATCTGAGAACCAAGCCAGACCCAGGATCACGGTTTTCTTTCTTTTTTCAAAGACAAAAGTTTAAGTTTGTGAATATATCGCTCTGGATCATCTGTCGCAGTGACAGCATTAAGGCAGTTTAACTAAAATCATGTTTTAAAAAGTCCAAACCTGCATAAATATCAGTGATGTGACTGAGAGGACGAGGAAACAAGGCTGAGATAATGGAGCCCAGATCTCACTGATGGACGGCACTTCTTACTGGACATGTTGGCAAATGAAAGCTCGTCCACAGAAACAAGCTCCAGTCAGAATATAGACACTTAAATGATGCAGTGATGTCTTCTTTTAAATGTAATATACATTTAGTACTGTTGTATGAATGTTTACATTTTACCGACACCAATTAAATATATTTTGATTTATCATTACTGGTTTTAAATAGGTTTTTATAACATCATAAGCTCAGTCACAGTTCACACACCTGGAGTCGACTAGCAGCACGTAACACTGCAGTTTGTAGATCAGTTTTGACTTTTCACAGTTGAATGTTTCTGAAAACCTCCAGAACCGACCTCTGTACAGAGCCCGTCAGCAGGAAACACATCAACCACACTTTTTGTGTGTGTGTGTTTTGTGGTGTGCTATATGTGAACATGTGACATTCTCTCGTGTCAAAACAAATTTCTCCTAAAGGAGACAATGAAAGCTAACTTTAAAAAAAAAACAACAAAAAAACTAACTAACCAGTGATGGTTTGGGTCGGTCTGGTTCGGGTCAGTTTGTTGAGCTCCAGTATTAAAGTTGGTCTTTGTTTAACTTGCAGGGAGGCGACTTCACCAACCACAATGGAACTGGTGGAAAGTCCATCTATGGCAACAAGTTTGCTGATGAGAACTTCACGCTGAAGCACAGCTGCGAAGGCATCCTGTCCATGGCCAACGCCGGGCCGAACACTAACGGATCCCAGTTCTTCATCTGCACGGTCAAGACGTCATGGTAAGAACACACGCTGGAGATTTGCACACAGGTGAGAAATGAAAACAGTCAGCTTCAGAATCACTTTTTTGAGGGGAGGAACAACCAGCACAGGAGAACAAGTCAGCAATGGATCAGAAATGTATTGGTGTTTGAAGCCAAATGGCTTCATGAAGGAAAAAGCTGCACAAGGTCGTCTTGAATCCCGATGGTTCTCAGGGAGGGTTTGTGTAGAAGTGCTGTGGAGGACGAAGGAGACGCGTTCGGCCTGTTCATCCCACCACTGAGTTCAGATGTCATTTAAACAATTGGTGTGCACCTGATGAGCAAAATGTTTGTGCAGTGTAGATAGATAAACTGATCTTTAGTCCAAAAATGACCAAGTGAATAAATGAAGTCCTGTGCCGGCGTCAGGCGTGACGGGCCGAGACCTCATGATCATTCGAACCCGGGCCGCCGCAGCGAGGACACAGCCTCTGTACATGGGACGGCTGCGCTACCAACTGAGCTAAACGGCGCCTCGCCGCGATCATTTTCTATTGAGGAATTTCAGCTGCAAACGTTTTCATCCCATGTAGATGCTTTATTTTGATATGCGTTAGCAAATGAGAGAGGTCACAGATTGTAATAGTTAACCGTCTGACAACGACCAGCATTCCCCTTTAGTTCAGCCTGAGCTAATATCAGATAAAACATTTAAATCTGCTAGATCCAGAATTTTATTTGGGTCGGCATCAGATTGTGATGTGCACGACCCAGCTGCTTTCATTTACCATCAACCTTCACACCTGCTGCTGGTCGTCTCTTAACGCCGTCTCTGCTCGCAGGCTGGATGGGAAGCACGTGGTGTTCGGCCAGGTGGTGGAGGGGATGGAGGTGGTGCAGAAGATGGAGTCCTACGGCAGCCAGAGTGGCAAAACCTCTCAGAAGATCGCCATCGCCGACTGCGGGCAGCTCTAAACTCAACGCTACACCTGCGCTGCTCATCCTGTAGCCACGCCCACGTAGCCCCGCCCCTCCCTGCATTCAACATTCCTATTGATGGAGAAGATCAACCCCGCCTCCTGCCACGCCCCTTTTTTATTCTGTTGACAACTTGCTGCATTTGTAACTTTTAAGTTTCTTTTGCATTAACGTCTTTTTGTCCCAACATTTTTTATTTTAAGTGTCAAAAAATGAAGAAGAAGAAAATAAAACAGAAACGTTGCCTTGACGATGAACCGTGTGATGCGTTTTTGACGACACTTTGTTTTACCATGTTGAATATTTATAATTATCATGTTACTACAACCTGGACATTCTACTCACGTTCTGTAGAAAATAATTTCATATCAAATACTTTATTTATTTCACACACAATCACATCTCAGTGCGCTTTAAAATAAATCTGTACAGTGAACAGCCTCAACTGGAGAGAGGAAACACTTTCCACACTTTTGTCATAAACTTAAACTTGACTGTGAAGTGTCTTGCTGCTATAACAACAGTCCATAATACATTTTAAACCAGAACCAAGAACCAAAAATCTGTTGAATCAACATCATCTGGATAAATCAGTGACGAGAACACATTAAAGATTTAGTTTGACCAACTCAGGATGAAGCTGCAGCAGCAGGTACATGTGAATCTGATGCGCTCACAGAGAATGTGAACTTTGTCAATGAAACCAAATGTAACCAAAACATTCCTGCTGACACTAAATGTCTTCCACACGCTGCGATGCACCTGAAGCGTCCAGCAGAGGGCGCCGCGCAGCTGCAGCTGATTCAGGAGAAACATTAGAGTCAAACTGAAACTTCTGATTGTTAATGATTCTGAACTCTGGGCTGAAAAGACTGTTTTTAAAGGACCAGTTCACAGTAACCTCACTCATCCTCTCCTGATGATGTAAAGTCCTCCTCTCCTCCTCCTGATGATATAAAGTCCTCCTCTCCTCCTCCTGATGATATAAAGTCCTCCTCTCCTCCTCCTGATGATATAAAGTCCTCCTCTCCTCCTCCTGATGATATAAAGTCCTCCTCTCCTCCTCCTGAGGATATAAAGTCCTCCTCTCCTCCTCCTGGTGATATAAAGTCCTCCTCTCCTCCTCCTGATGATATAAAGTCCTCCTCTCCTCCTCCTGATGATATAAAGTCCTCCTCTCCTCCTCCTGATGATATAAAGTCCTCCTCTCCTCCTCCTGGTGATATAAAGTCCTCCTCTCCTCCTCCTGAGGATATAAAGTCCTCCTCTCCTCCTCCTGATGATATAAAGTCCTCCTCTCCTCCTCCTGAGGATATAAAGTCCTCCTCTCCTCCTCCTGAGGATATAAAGTCCTCCTCTCCTCCTCCTGATGATATAAAGTCCTCCTCTCCTCCTCCTGAGGATATAAAGTCCTCCTCTCCTCAGCTGATTTGTAAACACGTCCCACAGAAGCTGATCATTAAGGTTTTTAATGACTGATCACACAACATTAAACCGATGTGTTTCACATGCTGCTGATTATTTTAGTAAATTTAAAATAGTTAATTTGGACGTTTTACACTAACATTCTCACATTATTATGATTGTTATTATAACTGTACAGTGTATTTGACTAATCAGACCAACAGAATGAGGAACCAGCAGTCAGAACATCATGTGCACTCTTTATTATATGATACAGGTCTACATTCACACTGTTTGTTTTCTAAAATAACATTAATGGAGAAATATCGTAACTCGTGGAGGCCGTCGGACTCTCAGCGTCTCAGCTGTGATGTGACAGTCTGACCATCCGCTGAGTTGACGCTTGTGAGCTAACACAAGCTAACAGTAACAATCGGGGCGTCCAACATGGCCGCCAGAGGTGATGATGTAACCTGAGCCTCGACCATGAGACGGTTATGAAACAACATTTTTCTACAAACTGAGCTGAGTTTAAATTAAATGTGTCCAAATACTACAGAGTTTATAATGAATCTGTCAGCAGCTGCTCTCTGCTGTCCTCCTCTTCTTCCCAGAATGCCGTGTTGTCCTCTCGGCCTGTCCCTGGCGGGGCTGACACACACCTTGACCTTTGGCTTTTCCCGACTCCGGCCGGTTGACGGCGACACAGGTCAGCCCCGCCTCGCAGTCGCAGCGTCCCAGCTTCCTCCTCAGTTTGCTGGAGCCTCGCAGCAGACAGGCCTCGCCCTCCACCGGGATCCTCTGACACCGCTTACCGGTCAGATACCGGACGCAGCACAGACCGGCCGCACAGTCGCCAGACCGCACGCAGCTCGCCATCTCTGGAGCTGCAGACATAAATACAGATATCATCAGAGCAGTTCGGCCAGAGATGAAACTGTTGTTAGAATCTGCTCGAGTCTTCCGAAACCCCGAGACCCCAAACTGATGTGCTGTCACGTCAACACCAAAACTTCACTGCAGCTGACGACACAGCGCTGGAATAAACCCGACCTGCCGGGTATGAAGATACTCAGAACCCCCGTGAGATAAAATCATTTAATGGTGCGGCTCTTCTTTTCTGGACCGAATGGATCAAACCCAAATGGACCACCATTTTACAGACACTTCTGTCACGATGTTAGCTTCAGGTCGCGGAGCGTCATCTGACGATGTCATTACACATTTTGACCACCACAAGAAAAACTGGCTTCGCAGCCCGACGCTCCTCCGACACACGGCGAGGGAGAGATTACGTCTCGGGGCTTCTGGGAGCTCGAAGACATGATGACTGGATTCACATTTCTGGGTCAATTTCTCCTTTAAAATGTGAAAAGTAAAAGAACTGATGTTTTCACCTTTAGTCCTGTTGAAGCCGTCTGAGTTCATCTGTCTGTCTGTTTCTGTGTCTCGCTGTCTGTCCGCCTGTCTGTCCTGTGAGGACAGACGCCTCTGAGCTCTGTTACTGCATCCTCCAGTCTGATAGATAGATAGATAGATAGATAGATAGATAGATAGATAGATAGATAGATAGATAGATAGAGTATTTAAATCTTTGACAGTTTATGAAATCATTTCACGCGTGACTTGAGTCTTTTCACATTTTCAGAAATTAGTGAAATTTGCTTCATGTGAATTTCTCATTTCACATGTGAAACGGACGTCTTTAATTTCCACCTCGGACATTTTCATGTCCACTCCGTCTGTGTCTCCATGGTAACAGAGTCGTGGCTTTAAACCAGTTATTGTTACCTGAAGTTTTGTCTCCAGGTGAAGCTCTGACACTCACTGTGTGTTTGATTCACTGACCTCAGGTGTGGTGCAGTCAGGTGTGGAACACGCTGGTGTTGATTCTCGATTGGAATTGGAATTGGTCTCCGGCCGGCGCCGTACAGGGCGCTCCACCTGCTCACCGTTGGAGCGATCCTGATGGACAGTCAGAGTGATGTCACATGTAGCAGCTCTGATATTAAAGTAAAACATCATCATGAATTGAACAAGTTAAAAAAACACAACAAACTCAAATAACAATCAGCGTCTCAGCGACTGTAACGAGCTTCACACATCAGCATCGTTACATGAAGTTCAGTGATTGGACGAGGAGCAGCGACATGATGGAGGTGGACTTTGTGTTTACAGCAGCGATGCTCAGGGTCCAAACGCTCAGAGAGGACGAGCCTGTAGACCACCTGTCCCTGCTGCTCCTGCCTGCTGACTCCCAGCAGTAAAACCTGTTCCAGAGTGGACAGATGAAGCTGCAGCAGCTCTGCAGGACTGCAGGACTGCAGCACCGGCGCCAGGAGGACAACACGACTATCAACAGTGACATCATACTGCAGCAAAGCTGCCATTTGTTCAGGTGTCGAGGAAGCAAACAACACCTGCAGAGCAGACTGAAAGCTGGGAGGCAAAGAGACACCAGCAGAGACCTGGACACTAAAGATACATGGCAGGAGATCCAGAACATCACAGAACTCATCATGTGTGACACCACGCTGCCAGATGATCTGGACTCAGCAGTGGTGTCTGCTGTCAGTGAACTCTTGCTGAGTGAATATAAATAAAGGTGCTGGTCCAGATAATGTGCTGACCGCGTTCTAAAGACACGAGCCGAGCAGAAGCTCCTCCTGCTCCTCTGAGGCTCTCACCCCTCACATCCTGATGAAGTGTGAGAGGAACTGGTTCTCCAGCACATAAAGACAACATCCTGCCCGTCTGGACCCTCACCAGTACACTTTCAGAACCAACAGATCTACAGAGGATCCTCTCGGTCTGCACAGCTGCAGAAAACCCACGACTGCAGTGAGACCTCAGGAGACCCGTCCAGAGAAGAGCACCACAGGCCATCAGGGACCGGTATGGAAACTACCACGAGAGTCCATATCAGGAGGAGACGAACAGAACCATCTGCTGCTCAACATAAGCAGAACCAAGGAAGCACAGACACCAGCCCGTCTACAGGAGTGGACCTGAGGAGGAGCAGCTGAACAGTTTAAGGGGTTCACTGAGAACCTGATGGGTCACCACACATCAGAACCCTGGTTAGAACAGCACAGAAAAGGATCCACTTCCTACAGAAACTTGTCAAGTTCTCGTCAACTTTTGAAGGGACAGTAGGAAACATCCGGACTGGACCGGACTGGACCGGACTGGACCGGACAGCTGCTGATGTGGAGGAATGAAGGTTGTAGCTCTTACCGGCAGCTCGGCGCTCTGCTGCGTGGACTCTTTGGAGGATCTGATGGTGTTGGAGTCCAGAGCCAGACCACAGACCAGCGACACACACAGGAAGCTGCGCCACATCCACATCCTCAGATCGATCGGTGAGCCAGTCCTCGATCAGTAATCAATCACTGGATCTTCTTGTTATCTCTGAGAGGAAACTGTCAGTTCACTCCTCTCTGTGTTTTCTATCTGACAGTTAATTGACTCTGATCTGTGTCTGTCTCCTGTTCTGATTATTGATCTGCTTAATTGAAGAATTTGTTGAAATCCTCCCAGTTAGAAAAGTATCTACGCTGCTTTTTAAAATTGTGTGAGAGAATAAAAAAGTTTTCTTCGCAGCAGCAGAAGCTCGTCTTCGTCCCTGCAGGTGAGTCTGTCTCCGCCTGGCTGCTGCCTTCAGGTGCGTTTGTTTTTATAGTCCTCTGCTCCCTCTGATCCGTCCTCCTGTCTCTCAGAAGTCTTGAAGGTGCGTTTGAAGCTCGACCGCATCAGTCGGTGGAGACAGCGCCGCCTTCGCTTCCTTCCTGGAAGCCTCGCGGCCTCAGGTGAGGCGGCACGTTTGATATGTGACACCGCAGAGACCACAGAGAGATTAGAACACACCTGGAGACACGAGACAGGTAGAGCCGTCTGAGGTGTGTGTGTGTGTGTGTGTGTGTGTGTGTGTGTGTGTGTGTGTGTGTGTGTGTGTGTGTGTGTGTGTGTGGTTTTGCTTCATGTGGTTTGAACTTTACAATAAAGCCTCATTAGAGCGGCGCTGTGCGGATGTGTGAGTGTTTACAGGTGATTAAAGCTGATTAACAGACAGAAGTGAATCCGTTTCATGACGACACCGAACAGGTGAACAGTAAATCTCAGCTCAGCATCTCTGAACACACAAATCCAACACAATCGTTCTTCCAATAAAGAGATTTAAAATGGAGAAGAATGTGTCCAGGTGTGTTTGTTTGACTGACAGGTGTCCCAGCCAATCACACAGCAGTCCATGACACAGGAGGTCAGTTCTGTTTTGTCAGGAGAGGCGATCCAACCGAATGTTTGGAGGACACCGGAGGTCTCGATGGGTGATCATATAGTTAATGATGGCCAATCAGCAGCAGGATGGTGGCTCAGGGTTCTGAGACTATAGAACACTTTGGACCCGACTGAAATCCAGTCCAGCAGTTAGTCTGAGCCTGCAGACTGAAACCGTCCTCTGCTTTCTCCACCAGGTTCTGACCTGGAGTCTGTTCAAGGACCAAAAACTCACGTGATCAGACGGCACTGTGATGCTTCACAAAAGGAACTCTGTTGTTTCTCCCACCGTTACTGATATGAACCTAAAACCAAAATTTGGTGCGTGAAACCACTGGATAGTTTGATTGACAGCCAGGCAAGATGGCTGCCGCGCAAGAGACCACTGTTCAAGACTGTCTTACCATTCATCAGTGTGAAACCACTGGATCTCTGTAAACAGCTGAGCTGAGAGACCACCGTTCATGTTATAACATTTGTAAGCATGAAACCACTGAAGATTTTGAATGAAAACTGGCTTAGAAGGCTGGCAAGCAAGAGACCACTTTTCAAAATAGTGTTGTACCATTTGTAAGAATGACACGACAGAATGCTTTAAGCTTCCAAGTGAGAGACCACTGTTCAAGATGCCTTTTCAACATTTGTAGACATGAAAGCATTGATTATTTTAATGAAAACTGGCCAAGAGGGCTAGCAAGCAAGAGACCACTGTTCAAGACTGTCTTACCATTCATCAGTGTGAAACCACTGGATCTCTGTAAACAGCTGAGCTGAGAGACCACTGTTCATGTTGTAACATTTGTAAGCATGAAACCACTAAATATTAGCATTAAAGGCTATTAAAGGCTAGCAAGCAAGAGGCCACTGTTGACAGTTTGATGAGATACCTGCCCATGTGTATCTCATCTCACCAAGAGACCGTTGTTTGGGAGCTCACATTTCAACATTTGTAAGCATGAAACCGCGGCATGTTCTAGGTGAAAACTGGGAGAGAAGGCTGCTGGGAGACGACTGTTTGAGACATCACAACACCAGTAAGTGTGAAACCACTGGATATTTTAATGGCAGCCACGCAAGAAGGCTTCCAACCAGGAGAGAGACCACTGTTCAAGATGTGCTTCAATATTTGTGAGAGTGAAACCACTGGATATTTATCTAGAGCTGCGTGAGAAGGATGCTAAGTTAGAGTTAGTGTGAAACCACTGGATACTCTGCTGTGTTTGTGGAGACAGAACCAGGTGATGTTTCTGAACCGGACCAGAGCAGAACACGGCAGGGAACACTGGACCTGAAGACAGAAAACTGAGAAATGTGAGCTGAAGGTGTGAACAGCTGTAAGTCAGAGCGTAATAGAGTATTTGTACTTTTACATTAGTGGAAGATCTCAATACAACTCTGAACAGACAAACAACACACATGAAACCTGCTGCTGTCAACAGACCTGTGTGTGTGTGTGTGTGTGTGTGTGTGTGTGTGTGTGTGTGTGTGTGTGTGTGTGTGTGTGTGTGTGTGTAGATGTGTGTGTGTGATAAGGTCTCCAGCCTGCAGGTTGTTCCAGGGCTTCAATAAAAGGACAGCAGATGCTCACAATTACTGACACACACACACACACACACACACACACACACACACACACACACAGGTCAGAGGGTGTATCATTTGTGTTGCTAGTGTGTGTTTGTGTGTAGATGTGTGTTGGTGTGTGTCTCCATATTGTCTGTTTTTATCAGAATAAGGAAACTTCCTTGCCTCCTTGTTTCCTCTCCTCCTCTCCTCCTCCTCCTCCTCTCCTCCTCCTCTCCTCCTCCTCTCCTCCTCCTCCTCCTCTCCTCCTCCTCCTCCTCCTCCTCTCCTCCTCCTCCTCCTCCTCCTCCTCCTCCTCCTCCTCCTCCTCCTCCTCTCCTCCTCCCCCTCCTCCTCTCCTCCTCCTCCTCCTCTCAGGTCAGATTGAGGCTGTTATCGGTCCGTCAGCAGCTCAGAGAACAAGAACCGGAGCACCAGTCGTGCAGGTAGGACCCACCTGTCCGTCACTGCTGGAAGTCGCGATATTCATGTTTTAATTTAGATTCTGATCCGATGTGAGTCCATCGGGTTCTGACTCAGAATCAGTTTCAATCTTTTTTTTCTTTATTTTAATTTAAGTGGTTTTATTTATTTTATCAGTTTTAGTTTAGTTGTAACATTTGTGTTTTTTAATCTAAAGTTTAACTTGATCTCGTTTCCTGCAGGTTTTATTAATTTTCTAATTTTCTTCATGTGGCTTTTTATTTTCTTGCCTGTTTTGTATCTGTGAAGCTTTTTATCGTCCTTGATGTTCAGATGGATTTTATGATTTGGATGTCTTCTGTTTTAATTCAGACGTATCAGATATATTTGATCTGTGTTTGATCTTCCTGAACCATCGATTTCATTTGTGCTTCATTTTTTCATTTTCACTTGAAATATTTCTTTAATGTTTCCCTCAGTTGTTTTAATGTCTTTATATTTTATTAGTGATTTATGATATCTTTATGTTTATTTCTGAATCCATTTTCACTGTTTTCTGAACATTGACTCACATTTTGTTCATTAACTTTATTCTACCTGCTGTTTGGCTGTTTTATGTTCAGTGCTCTTGTGTCAGTCGAGATGAAACGTGCATCTGCAGTGTGTTTGATTATATATCTCCATTTTTGTAACTAACAATGAGAAGGAAACATTCAGATCTCCAGACTTCGTCATGTTCTCTCTGCTGCGTCAAACTAAACATTCAGAGACAAAATTACATTTCAGATCAATTTTCCATCAAACAGGAGAGAGAGAGAGGTGGAGCGGAGCAAACGAGATGGACAGAGATAAGAGAATGAAAGGAGGTGTGTGTGTGTGGGTGTGTGTGTGTGGGTGTGTGTGTGTGTGTGTGTGTGTGTGTGTGTGTGTGTGTGTGTGTGTGTGTGAGAGAGAGAGATAACTGTGTTAGTGAGGGAGGAAAGAGCCTGTAAAACAATCAGCAGTCAGAACAGACCGACAGTAAACAGTCAGTCGGGTCGTGTTCACGCTAACGAGGAAAATCTGAAAACACAGACGAGTCAGTTGAAGTTTAAATGTTTCATTAAATCATTTTGTTTGTGATATCAGAGCAACACAAAATCTAAATATACTCTGTGATCAAGATAAAACAAAGATAGGATTAAGTTATGTCAATGAAAAATAAAATACTGTGAGCAAACGGTCTATGCTAACAGCAACATGCTAACAGTGCTGCAAACATCAGCTCGTCTCTTAAAGCAGAAAATATCATTTTATTAAATTGTTCCACAAAACTTCTGAAGCTAAAATGAAATGATCACTCAGTAAAATCTGTGACGCCGCGACGCGCTAACAGCTCTGAGAGGCTGCACAGGTACAATGCGCTAGCATCAGTATGTTAACACACTCAGTGACAATGCTAACATGCTGATGCTAGCATGTATAATATTTTCCATGTGCTCCATCTTAGTTTTGGGTGTTAGCGAGGTAACATCAGCTAATCATCAATAAACACACAGTCAGGTCAGTAACATCAGGTCAGCGACGTGGTCATGGTGTCAGAATAGTTCAATACTTTGTGTTTCAGAAGATTCGCGTCGCTTAGCTTAGCTTAGCTTAGCTTAGCTTAGCTTAGCTTAGCTTAGCTTAGCACAAAGGCAGTGGGGAAACAGCCTGGCTCTGTAAAAATCCCTCACTACACTTTCATAAAATTAAACGACGACTACAACACATTGAGACAGCTGGGACCTTGATACTGAATATATATTTACATCAGAGAAGAAAGCGACTGGCAGCAGGCAGACACAGATGTCAACAACTTCAGCTGAGGACTGAAGAGGAGAGCTGAGAGCAGCAGACTGTCTCCAGCTGTGTGGCGGTTCTGATCCGGCTTCACGTGTCCGTGTTGTAATAAAGCAGGCGAGCAGCTGCAGCGACACTGACAGCTCCTTCATATCATGTCTGATCTTTAATAAAACAACA
>NC_051043.1:30713309-30715809 GCF_904848185.1 Acanthopagrus latus
CTGTCTGTCTGACTGACTGACTGACTGACTGTCTGACTGTCTGACTGTCTGTCTGACTGACTGTCTGACTGACTGTCTGACTGTCTGACTGTCTGTCTGTCTGACTGATTGTCTGTCTGACTGACTGACTGTCTGACTGTCTGACTGTCTGACTGTCTGTCTGTCTGTCTGTCTGTCTGACTGTCTGTCTGTCTGACTGACTGACTGTCTGTCTGACTGTCTGACTGACTGACTGTCTGTCTGACTGTCTGTCTGACTGTCTGACTGACTGACTGTCTGTCTGACTGTCTGACTGTCTGTCTGACTGTCTGTCTGACTGTCTGTCTGACTGTCTGACTGACTGACTGTCTGTCTGACTGTCTGTCTGACTGTCTGTCTGACTGACTGACTGTCTGTCTGACTGTCTGTCTGACTGACTGACTGTCTGTCTGTCTGACTGTCTGACTGACTGTCTGTCTGACTGTCTGTCTGACTGTCTGCAGGCTCTCTGTGTTTCGCCAACATGGGCGTGGCCATCCTGGAGCCAACTCTGCCCATCTGGATGATGCAGACCATGTGCTCCCCTAAGTGGCAACTTGGTACGGTCCACTTCCTGCCCTCCTGCCATACTCGAGTACATATTGAGGTCCTGGTGTGTCAGCGAGACAGAGAGGAGAGTGAGCGTCAGACTGAAACAGCACAGGCCTCCTGCTTCCTGTCCTAACACTCTGTCTCTCACTGACACTCTGAGAGCTTCACACTCACTTCCTGTTGGTCTACAACCCTGCAGTGTTTGATCAGAGCAGCTATAATCAGACCTGGTGTTGCTTTCAGTGACCGGCTCAGTCACTGATCAGAGAGCAGCTGGTGGAGACCAAACACAGAGCGTCAACACAGCGTTACGCTGGTGCTGCGTTCAGGTGCTCCTCTGATCGTCTCACTTCCTGAGCTCGGAAGTTGTGATTACTATCAAATACTGGATTAAACTACACACAGATTGAAATATCAGTCACACTTCACATGTTGTTGTGTTCCTCCTCTTCCTCTCTGACAGGTGTGTGTTGTGTTGCAGGTATGGCCTTCCTCCCTGCCAGCATCTCCTACCTGATTGGAACAAACCTGTTTGGTGTCCTCGCCAACAAGATGGGGCGGTCAGTGTGTGTGTGTGTGTGTGTGTGTGTGTGTGTGTGTGTGTGTGTGTTCAGTTCATACGAGCCTCACAGAGGAAGAGGTTTAATCAGCAGATTAACAGATTAACTTATGTAGAGAGTCTGAGTCCTGTTCAGACCTGATCCTGAAGGGTTCTGATAAACCTGCACACTCAGCACACACACACACACACACACACACACACACACACACACACACACACACACACTGATGTGTATTTGTGTCTCCAGGTGGCTCTGCTCCATGTTGGGGATGTTCATCGTGGGCATCAGTCTGCTGTGTGTGAGTACAACATTCTGTCCTTCAGTCTGTTCGCACCAAACTTCATGTTGAAAACAACCAATTTAGGCAGTGTCTGTGTGTGTGTGTGTGTGTGTCTGCGTGTGTGTCAGGTCCCTTTTGCCACCAGTATCTACGGTCTGATTGGTCCAAACGGAGGTCTGGGCTTCGCTATAGGTGACTATCAGCATGTTGATGACCTCACTGTGAACAGGTTGGATGTTTTATAAATCAATAATCAATAAGTGTGGGCTGTGATCACACCTGTGTGCTGACCCTGCAGGTATGGTCGACTCCTCCATGATGGCCATCATGGGTTACCTGGTCGACATCCGTCACGCCTCCGTCTACGGCAGCGTGTACGCCATCGCTGATGTGGCGCTGTGTATGGGGTTCGCTATAGGTAACACATGCACACGTACACACACACACACACACACACACACACACACACAGCATTAGTACAAAGACCAGAACTGGTTCAAATGGTGGACAGCTAATTTAAGAACAGACAGCTTTTGTTTGTTTGTGTAAATCATTTAAGAACGTGTTATTCTAAGGAAGTGAAATAAATTGATGAAGTTCTTATTTATAGCAGAATGTAAACAGACACATTTGCACGCCGGGCAGTGAGTCTCGTGTCTCGTGTTGGTCCAGGTCCGTCCACAGGCGGCGCTCTGGTCCGGGCGGTGGGTTTTCCGTCTCTCATGGTGTTTATCGGCGTGATCAACATCCTGTACGCTCCGCTCTGCTTCCTGTTACGTAACCCTGCTGTCAGGGAGGAGAAGATGGTGAATATCACACTGTTTTATTATTATTGTTGTTAGAAGGTCCTGTTAATGTTTTTTACTACAGTTCCCATGATGCTTTGGGAGATGTGAACAGAGCGTCCCCGTGGATTCAGTGACGAAGCTGCTGAATGAGCTCACAGCACTTCCTGTTTGCAGTGAACTCACCGGATCACTGACACTGAAGATTCTCAGCTGTGTATTTACTGATGTTTATTTGTGATGACATCAGCGATGATGACGTCTCTGAAGGTTACAGAGTTATAAAGATACTAAAAACATGT
>NC_051043.1:30720809-30778309 GCF_904848185.1 Acanthopagrus latus
AAGAAATCAGTCACCCAGATGATTAATGTTGATCCTTCTCCTCTTTCTCCTCTCTCTTCGTCTTCAGGATGGAGCTTTCAACTTTACTTCATGACCTTCATCTCTCCCCCTCCTCAGAGAAGCCCCTCCCCTCTGCCTCTCTTCCTCCAATCACAGAGCTCCTGTCTCATATGCAAGAGAAGCTGATTGGTGTATCCTCAGAGTCTGAAAAGATCTCTCTGATTGGTCACTTGGAGTGTCTGTTTCAAACTGCTGACCCTCATTGGCTGTTCTGCCCAGCCTCCACCAATCAGGGTGATGGGTGGGCGGAGCTTCGGGTGTCATATGGCTCTCTGGTCAGCGCTCTGATTGGTTTTGCAGCTCTACCGCTCTGTGAGGACGACTGCGGCTCGCTGCCCGCTGCGGCCTATCAGAGCGTCCCGAGCCGAGCTGCACCGGTGTGCTCCGCCCTCACAGCGCTACTGGGAACTCTGGGAAATGGAGCTGGTCACACTGGTCTGCTGATGACTGCTGGGCCTCCTGTGTGTGTGTTTGCTGTCACACACTTCCAGGTGGGTCTGGACTCAACACACATCAGAGTTTCTGTCTCATTAAAGACGCGTTTGTTCAGACTGGACCACAGAGGTTTTACTTCTGTCATTGGAGGATAAACTCTCCCGCGGATTATGAGTTCTGAAGTCTCAGTGAGAACGAGATCAAGTTTATCCGAAAAAAAAAAAAAACTCCACTGAACATCTGAACGAAGACATCTATACGTCATATGTTATAAAGCATTTAGAGATATGTAAATGAAACACAGGCATAATATTAATAACGATAAAAGATCAATGTGTGTTTCATGTGTGTTTAGGACCAGGTGTGGACCAGCTCCTCCTCCAGAGCAGCTGCTAAGAGTCTGCAGGAGGCGCTGCTGAGGGCGGGTGGCTGGAGAGACTCCGCCCACCTGCTGATGGGGGATGGGAGTCAGGAGAAGAGAGGAATTCTGGGAGGAATCCTGGACATCCTGCAGCCTCAACTGACCAAGTGAGAATCAGTTTGAATCTGCATCTGTAGTCCAGATCACAGCTCCGGTAACCTGCTCTGAGTGACCACCTGTGTGTGTGTGTGTGTGTGTGTGTGTGTGTGTGTGTGTGTGTGTGTTGCAGGGACTCTTGGCAGCGTTGTGAAGCAGTGAAGTTAGTGTTTGCGTGGACTCTCCTGCAGGTCAGTTTGACCTTCACTCAGCAACATGTCATTATTAAAAATAAGACTCAGATGTGACAGAGAATGAAGTACATTTTTGGAGTTCAGATTCTTGTACTTCCTGTCACTCAGATTTTAGAGTTTTAGAGTTGCAGGTGTTGTCTTTTTAACTGTGTGTGTGTGTGTGTGTGTGTGTGTGTGTTGTGCAGGTCACTCTGCCCTCCCTCTCTCCTCACCTGCCCCACCTGCTCCCCCCCTCCCTCCTTCTCAACGACCACCACAGACCTGAGAACTGCATGCTGGGAGTTCGCTGTCTGCACCACATTGTACTCAACACGGTGAGAACACACATCCAAGCACCGCACGCACGCACACACACACACACACACACACACACACACACACACACAGATGGTCACATGGAACTTGTGATTGACTTTAAGTCTTTGTCAAAAACAGGTAATTTGACCACTTCGTGACGATGTTACAACATCATGAAGGAGAATTTCAACAGATTTATACAGAAATATAGAGAATAAAAAAACTGAAGTCTGAAGTTTGGACCTTAGTGTTTCCTGAAAATTCTTTTCTTCCCAAATTTAATTTGTTGAGAAACATGTTGGGGGATAAAAGTCAGATAGTTTTCTTTCACACTTTTTTTTCCCACAACATTTTAAAGAAAAACATCCATCCATTATCATTATCTGTAAGCCGCTTAATCCTCTGCAGGGTCGCGGGGGGGCTGGAGCCTATCCCAGCTGACTTAGGGCGAAGGCAGGGGACACCCTGGACAGGTCGCCAGTCTATCACAGGGCTACACATAGAGACAAACAACCAGGCACACTCTCATTCACACCTACGGACAATTTAGAATAATCAATTAACCTCCGTATGTTTTTGGACTGTGGGAGGAAGCCGGAGTACCCGGTGAAAACCCACGCTGCACAGGGAGAACATACAAACTCCACACAGAAAGATCCCAGGCATCCTAACCGGGACGCAAACCGGGGATCTTCTAGCTGTGAGGCAGCAGTGCTAACCACTGGGCCACTGTGCAGCCCAACATTAAAATTTTCATAAAAATGTGTTCTTATAAACCCTGAATAATGTCTTTAGGAAACATATATACATTTAGATATTTTATAGAAGACAACAAATGTTTTTATTCAAGTGTGTGTGTGTGTGTGTGTGTGTGTGTGTGTGCAGCCTGCTGCAGATCTCCGTCAGTTCAACACAGCAGAAGTTCTCTATCAGGCACTGTTCAAACACCTGTACACCACTGAGGCTGCTGTCATACAGGTAACACACACACACACACACACACTCTGGACGGATCGTCCACTGAGATCTCAAACTGATGAGTAAAAATTTTATTTCCACCATTTTTAATCTGAAATCCTCACTGCAGCTGACCTGGGCGGCTGAGGCTCACGGGTAGAGCCAACATCTTGTTATTGGAAGGTTGCTGGTTCAATTCCCCTGGTCTGCATATCGAAGTGTCCTTGGGCAAGATACTGCTGGTCTTGCATGGCAGCCGCCACCATCAGCGTGTGAATGTGTTACTGTCAGTCATTTTGGACAGAAGAGTCTGATAATGTAGATTTACACTCAGATAAAATGGAGGACAATAAACACAGTGACACATACAGTAAACAGGAAGTGATGTCAGACACAGCTGGATGCAGAGTGTGTGTGTGTGTGTGTGTGTGTGTGTTCAGGTGGTCCTGCCCTGTCTCTTGGACCTGCTCCTGGTTTTGGAGACACCCCCCTCCTCGCTCAGCCCCTCCTCCTCCCGCAGGAAACCCAGTCACCATGACGACGTGCTGCGTCTGGTCCTGACGCACATGGAGGCGGAGCACAAGGTGGCGCTGCGACACGTCTACGCCTCCGCCCTGCCTCCATACATCGACCGGTAGGAGGAGCGCTTCATATTCATCCTGTTATAGCAGGGGGCGGGAGGAGTCTGAAGATGATTCTCAGGGGGTGTTTGTTTTGGTCAGGATGGGCGTGGCCATATGCAGACACCTGCGTCGAGTGGAGCGTGTGGTGCTGGGCTACCTGGAGGTCAGAGATCCACCTGAGGAGACGAGTCGACTGAAGATCCTGGAGGTGCTGCAGAAAACCATCAGAGCTGCCTGGCCACGGTCAGAACACACAGCTGATGATCCGTTATTAACATTACTGGTGTATTTAATTAGATCTCATTAACAAGTAAGAAAAGAAACAAACAGAAAAGATTAGAAGATACATGTGTGAAAACATAAACCGTCAAAAAACAAACATTCATAAAGAAAACAATTTAACATGAATCACAAACAGTCTGTCTGTCTGTCCGCAGGATGCAGTGTCGTGTGGACGTGTTGCTGCGTTGCCTGTTGAAGTTGCTGCTCGATGTGTGTTCGGACTCTCAGCTCACTGACCCGGTCAGACAGAAGCTGACGGGTCAGACGGTTCTGTGTATTGGACTGCTGGACGGCTGCTCGGATGGAGGCCTGCAAGTATGATCTCCTTCACACTGTTTAAACCAGCTGAGACTGACTGAGATCACAGAGGAACACACAGATCAAACATTCAGACTCTCTGGACTTTCATACCCATCAGTGGTTCTGATTCTGCAGCTTCACTTCCTTCATGAGCTCGACTGAACTGTTCCTTTAACATGGATCTCCTGTCTGTCAGTCTCTCCTCCAGCAGCTCGACAGCAGCTGTTGCAGCTCTGAGATGCTCCGTTGCCTAGCGACAGTAACTATGATGACAGACAGGTGATGCAGCACACCTGGAACACCTGGAGGAGAGTCTGAGAGACGAGGTGAGAGCAGACACACGAGGACACCGAAGAGTTTTCACACAAAGAGTTTAATTTAAAGATAATAATTCACAGCAGCCTACAACTCTGTTGAACATGTTTTCATGAAGGCACCACAAACTTTAAGCGCATCATGGTGAGATCACGTGTTGCGTTCACAGTTTCAGCTCCGCGTGACACAGTGATGCTGATGATGCGTTCAGGGAGCGTCATCATCCAAATCTGAGCTGATCATTAACAGAAAACTGTCGGTGCTGCTGCGTAGTTTAAAGTCCATGAGGTTCAAAGTTCTTTGTTGACATCGGAAGTTTTTCTAAAGACAAACTCACTGCAGGCTGAGCTGAAATGTTAACTTTGAAATGTTAATTAGTTTGGTTCTTGATGTTCACAGAAACTAAATGGACTTCAGGTGAGACTGCTTGATCTGTCTAACATCTGTGTGTGTGTGTGTGTGTGTGTGTGTGAGAGAGATCAGAGAGTCCAGCTGGTCTAGTCTGTGTTTCAGTCCCAGTAACGTCTCTTCGGTCTCCAGTCGTCTCTCCGTCAGAGTTTCCTGCTGAGTCCACAAACTGCAGCGCAGACGGGCCTGGAGGACCAAACGGACACTCGGTCAGGACTCTGTGTTCTGTCTCCTACTGTCCAACACAGACACAGATCTGGAAGGTGTTTAGCCTAGCTTAGCACAAAGACTGACAAAGCAGAGGGAACGTGCTAGCCTAGCATCTGTCAGCACTGATTCATGTGTTGAATAATTCATCATTTTCTGAGACAGTTTGGACGTCACGTCTCTGGTGTTGGCTAACAGGTTGTTAGCGAACACGATGAGACAGGTTGAGTTGTTGGAGGATTTTGTCTTTTTTAATGAAGCTAAGCTAACAGTTTCCGCTGCTTCTAAACATGTGACAACATGATATCAGTCTTCACTGTGTGTAACTAAGTATAAATGTGAGCTGTGGAAACAAAGTGGTGATAAAACTCAGACTGGATCAACAATCCTGTGAAAAATCATCCTGTTTGTCATCTGAAGACTCATGCTGTGTGTTCGTTCACCTTCAGTCGGTCTTCTTCTTGCCTCAGTTTTTCTCTCTGCAGCTCCACCGTCCACTTTTCCTCCTGACAACACACACAGTAAAATCTATCAGTGAATAAAAACACACTTTCATTTAAACAACTGACTGTAGAAATGAATGTAAACTTCATGTGTGAATGTAATTTATGTTTATCTGGGGTTAATCTGATCTCAGACCAGCTGTAGACAAGTAGAAAGACTCTTCCTCCTCTTCTTCCTCCCTGCTGTCTGCCTACACACACACGTTGAATAAATGACAACAGGCTTACTTTGAATATATGTTACATTTCTACCTCTTCATCTTTCTTGTGTTTTTCATCTTCATGTTTGTTTTGTAGCCCCTCCTCTTCTGATGGTAGCCCCTCCCCCAGCGACTGTAGCTCCTCCTCCTTGTGCAGCAGCTGTTTCTCCCTCTGCCTCAGCTCCTCCTCTGACAAGTCAACAGAAAATAAAATGTTATTTGATTCACTTTCTCTCTTTAATACCTTATTTAAACGTTTACATAGTTTTGTCTCTTCTAAACACATTTTATCTTCTGTAAATTTTAATTAAAATAAAAGACTGAAGCTTTTCTCTAAATTCTGTCTTTTTAAAAGTTTCTCAAAAAGTATTTTCCCATAAATACATCCCCTTTTCTCTAAATTCGGACACATTTCAGTTTTTCTCAAAAAACTTCGTACTTAGTCAGAATTTTGAAATAAAGTTACAGGAAAATAGAAGCAGAAGAATTTAGAAGAAGCTCAGGGAAAAAGTCAAAATTCAGACTAGTAGATAAGAAATGTTTCTATACTAAAATAATTCATTTTTTAGAGGGTGAGGTCCTGAAAATTGAAAGAATGATTGAGTGACTGACTGAGCTGGTGGAGCTGCAGCTCCTGTTGGGTCAGACGGCGCCGCCTGTCCTCCAACTGACACACTGCAGCTTTAACATCGTCCAGTCCAACACACACGGCCTGAGAGACAGACGGAGAGAGAATTTAGATTTTTAAGAGTAACTTTATTTTGTCATTCTTTGACAGTCCTCCTGAAGAACAGAGTCACATCAGCAGCAGTTTCCACTCAGAGTCGCTGCATTATCGCTGCAGCAGCGGTTCTTCAATTCTCTGCCGTTGTTTGTTCACACAGAACCGAGCAGCTCCGGCGTGAAGACGCACCGCTGTGTGATTCACACAGAGAGCCGGCGCTTCTATCCTAAAGAGGCGTGACGGTGTGATGATGTCATGATGACATCATGATGATGACGTCTGTGTGTTTCCAACATGTTTCCCAGGTGTCCTCCTGTCAATCTGAACCTGCTGACAGTTTAGAATCACATGGATGCTGTTATAATGTGTAGTGATGGAGATCCTGACCCAGCAAACATCCTGAACGTGACAACGTGACGTTTTCACTCTGAGTGACATCATTACATCATCTCCATCAGTGAACTGGACCTGTCTGACTCTGTCACTGTGGGGACGGAGGCTGACCGTCACCATGACAACAGGAACTACAACAACACAAACACTTGTGAGTTCAGTGTTTTGGCCGGTGACAGACTCTGCTGCACCTCTGATTCTACCTCAGCAGACGGATCAGAGCCGCAGTGATAGTTCACCACCCGCCACCTCTGAGAGGACTTCCTGCTGTGATGCACCTGTGTGTGTTGTATCTATGTGTGTTGTACCTATGTGTGTTGTATCTATGTGTGTTGTACCTGTGTGTGTTGTATCTATGTGTGTTGTACCTGTGTGTGTTGTACCTGTGTGTGTTGTACCTGTGTGTGTTGTATCTATGTGTGTTGTACCTGTGTGTGTTGTACCTGTGTGTGATGCACCTGTGTGTGTTGTATCTATGTGTGTTGTACCTGTGTGTGATGCACCTGTGCGTGTTGTATCTATGTGTGTTGTACCTGTGTGTGATGCACTTGTGTGTGTTGTATCTATGTGTGTTGTACCTGTGCGTGTTGTATCTATGTGTGTTGTACCTGTGTGTGATGCACCTGTGTGTGTTGTATCTATGTGTGTTGTACCTGTGTGTGATGCACCTGTGTGTTCAGCTCCTTCAGTTGTTCGTCTCTCTGCTGCTGCAGCTGACTGGACACACTCAGCTCCTATAGGACACACACACACACATCAGTACAAACACAGAGACCAGCCTGACTGTGTGTGTGTGTGTTCACCTGTTCCACAGTGTGCAGGTGTGTCCTCCTCTCCTCCAGCTGTGCACTGAGCAGAGACAGCAGCTCACAGAGCTCTGAAACACAAACATCACGTCAGCTCCTGATCACACTCAATACGTTTCAGTCATAATCAATAATCTGTATGTTATGATACAGTCTGGATGTAGTGATGATGTCACACCATCAAGCTGCTTCTGAGTGGCTGCTGTGTCTCTGACCACTTCCTGTTTGAGGAGCTGGACGTTGTTGAGCTCCTCCCTCTCTTTCGTAAGCTCCGCCTCCACCACTGACAGACACCTTACACAAACACAAACACACACACAGAGAAACTCATAAATGAATCAATGATCACTGACACTGATGATGTTACTGTTATAGTTTCTCACTCAGTTGCAGGTGTTTATCAACTTTTGTACACATAATCAACATTAGCGTACATTTTTATAAACACATATTAAAGTGTGTGTGTGTGTGCGTAAAACATGCTTTCTTCAGAGCTCTGGTAGAACCACTATTAATTTAAAATATATACGGCACCCTTCATATGAGTAACTGTCAAAAAGTTTCAAATCGACATTCTGAAACCTCCAGGACACACTAGTGGTCAGAAAACTCATTTTAATGGCGACAAAAATCAGGAAAGTCAAGTTCGACAGGACCTCCAGCAACAGGCCGAGTGCAGCCGCGGAAAAAAGTGTGTCAGAAGACCCCAGTCAAACTTCACCTACACCTACTTAATGGAGGCTGACATGCTGAAATCAGAAATCCTCTCCTTCCTGTCAGTGGACATGGGCTCAATAATACAGGAAGAAATGAAGAACGTACTCTCTGAAGAACTACCTGAAAAGTGAGCTACATGCTATCAGAGCAGAGCTAGCTAACAACACAACAGCCATACACTGCCAGATTAAAGTTAATATCAAAGAGGTGGAAGGTGGTTTAACCACATGGTGGTGTACAAACTGGCTGTGATGCAAAACACAGTGAGTAAATTTAATTCTCAGGTTAAAGAACTGAAAGAGAAGTGCAATGATTTGGAGGGAAGGATGAGGAGAGGCAACCTGTGCATCATGGGAGTGGTGGAAAAGCCGAGCTCCAGCTCCAAAACCGCGCTCTCCAAACTCTTGAGAGAGGCGCTGCAGATGGAAAGAGACCTCAAGGTGGACCGAGCACACCGCAGTCTAGCACCCAAGAGACTGGATGGGAGACCTTGGGTGATAATGGCCAAAATGCATTTAAAACGAGCCTGAGGACGAGTCCCACTTCGTCTTGGGGGAAAAAAGACTTCACAGCCAGCGTCGCAAACGCCCGGGCAGCATTCAACAACGTGAAGAGAGCACTCCGCGGCCGCCACTGTGCCCGCTATGGCCTTCTATTCCCCATGAAGCAAGGGAATCAAGGGAAGACTGGGAGATAATCTGGTCCCAAGCACATTTGGTAACCAGCTCAAACACATGGAGGGAATTCAAGTGGAAAGTTTTCACGGGATGGATTTTGGAACACCACACATAGTGGCAAAAATGGGTCCAACACAGAGTAACAAATATTGGAGAAGCTGTGGAGCATACACAGGTAATCATTTACACATATTCTAGGCATGCTCCAAACTGAGGCCATGTTGGGATGAAGTGTATAAAGTTCTTACTGAGGTTTTTCAGGCTAACGTCCCTAAAGATCCACTGATTGCTGTACTGGGGGTAAAACCACAAGTGATAGAGGGAAGAGCCACAAACTACTTATTGCACTTCTACTACTTAACTGCAGCAATTAAATGCATCACAATTCACTGGTTGAGGAGATGTCCATACAACAATGCTCCTTTGCAAAAACGCACACGTATTGCATTGTTTTGGCCGACCGTCCACATGGATCCTGAAAATGCACTTTTTTGAAAACGAGTCTCCGGGTGGAGAAATCCGAAAACGTTCTCCTCCCGTTTTCTCCTGCATGAGCCACCTACATACGACCTGTGGACCCAAAGGATCCTGGAAATTTACGAGATGGAGAGAATAAAGGACACATTTGATAGAAGGAGTTCAGTACTGATGCAATGATAGCTTAAAATCACCTACCACTCTAACCCGTGGAAGGTAGACATGGGGATAGACGGCATTTTGTGGCAAAAAATGTGGTTCTATCTTCTTTTATTTAATATTATTTTTTCATTTTATTGTATTTTATTTTATAGTTTTTTTTGTTATTTGCTTTTCTGTTTTTTTTCTCATCTTGTCACATCAAACAACTAAAGCAAATGTAACCGATGATATGGTTGTACTGAGAGTGTGTGTGTGTGTGTACCTGTCGGCGTGCCTCCGTCGGGCCTCCAGGTGTTTACACTGCTCCTGCAGGCTGCTCCTCTCCTCCCTCCTCCTGCTCAGCTCCTCCTGCTGCTGCTGCACCAATCAAACATCCACCACATAATAACCGATCGATAACTGATCAATACAGATACGTACGTCTGTCAGAGGGAGCTGTGTGGAGTTTCTCTCTTTGTGTTTATGACTTCAACATGATGAGAAAAAGGTTTTGTTCTCCTCTTCACATTTTTTCAACTGTGAAAATAAATGTTTTGTTTTTTTAATGAAATAAAAAAACATATTAGGAGGAATCTTTAGTTTTTCCTCGTATGTGAGAGTGAATGAATAAATGTTTTGATGGCAGAGAAACATTTTTCATTTTGAACAATTATTTATCTTTTATTGTCATTTGTGTCACTGGGGGGAAAAATGTCGTGTGGTGGGAATAAAAAGATTTTTGTGCCAATTCTTCCAAAAAATGTGACTTTTTTTCTCAAGATTTTGTCTTTTTTCAAATGATTGCAAGATTTTCTTTTTCCTGTGTGAAACCGAGTAAAACATTTCAGGAGGAAACACTAATATTAAGTTAAAGAAGGAGCTGGCAGCCACACAAAACACTTTTTACAATCTATAGCTATAATCGGGAGAAAAGGTGTTTTTTGTGTTGTATTCATTTTGACAACAAGAGGCTTTTTATAGTTAAGATTTTGTTATAATTGGCAGGAATCTGCCGTCAGCGTCAGGAGGATTTTCCTCAGTTCAGTAAGAAACTGAACTCTAACTGCTAAACTGACAATAACCATTATAACCATAAACTATGATGTAACATAAAGAGCCTCATCCATCAGAGTGGTGTATTAAATGTTCCTGCTGATATTCCACTCTGTGGTCACTGTTACTATGACAACAAACGACAGAAAACCTCAACACTGAATCTACTCTGTCAGTTAAACTGTCCACTGACCTGCAGCTCTGTCTGCTGTTGTTCTGTCTCTTTCTCTGCCTCACTCCTGTGGGACTCAACTTCCTGATGCAGCTCAGTCAGCTCTTTTCTCTTCCTGTCCACTTCCTCCTGCATCCTGTCCACTTCCTCCTGCTTCTTTTCCAGCTCAGCCTTCTTCTTATCCACTTCATCACGTGTCCCGTCCAACTCATCCATCACTGAATCCAGCTCGTCCCTCGTCCTCTCCAGCTCGTCCCTCGTCCTCTCCAGCTCGTCCCTCGTCCTCTCCAGCTCGTCCCTCGTCCTCTCCAGCTCGTCCTGTTTCTTGTGGAGCCTGTGGACACTCTGGGAGCGTTTGATTTTCATTTCCTCCAACGCCTGCTGCTCTACGAGTAACTCCTGAAGGACCTGCTTTAGCTCTGGACACACACACACACGCACAGCAGGTGAAAACACAGACACAGACACGCACATTAGCTTTTGTTAAGGCTGGGATTAGTGCAGGTGTTACCCAGGTGTTACCTGTGTGTGTGTGTGTGTGTGTGTGTGTGTGTTCACCTGCTCTGTGTGTGTTGATCTCGGTCTGTACTGTGATCAGTCTCTGCTCGTCCTCTCTCAGGACACAGTCTGTGGATGTCCTCTGACTCCACAGCGCCTCCTGCTGCTCCAGCAGCTCCTGCAGTCACACAGCTGTCTGTTAATTGTTTAAACTGAAGCTTCTCCGAGTCGTTTTCCACTGCAGCATCTTAAATCCTGAGAGTTTCAGATAAACGTCATCACGAGGCGACAGCAGGAGTGAGACGGACCGACAGGAGAGTTTCTGTCCTCTTCACTGTGAGTCGAGCAGCGTCGTCTCTTTCACTTCACTACTTATGTTCTATTCCCAGACTGCTGGACTGGAAGTACTCGGATACTTTACTTTAACATACTACAAGAACTTTTACATTTAACTGAAACAGTCTCAGTTTAACTCTGATGTCGCTATCTTTTTTGAAAATGAAATAGGTTCATTTAAATCCATAACGTTCATGCACTTTGACACACACGTCAGTCATGATCAGTTACAAGTCTGACTCACACTGTGAAGGCACGACGGCACACAACGGTCAAATGAAACATGACAAAAGTGGCTCAGAGGAGAGACTGTGAAGCAGAAGGAGAATATTTGAGGCCCTGTTCAAACTGAAGCTGACGACAGTAAACAGCATCTGCTAACATTAGCTAGCGGCCGGCACAAAGCAGCCGGCTGAGCAGAGTCATCCTACGCTGCGTATTTATGACTTTGGTCATAACTGTGATACTTTGACAAACACTGACCGACTTTTAATGACGACACCATCAGAGAGAAGACTCAACATGACAACTGTTCACTTTGTTCTGCCATTGTCATCTTCTGTCCACAGGGGGCGCCATAATCAACAAAACACTGACGTTCCTGTACAGCTGTTACATGTTTAAGTCCTGCTTTCATAACTGTATCTAAGTACAGTAAATGTATTCAGATACGATCCACCGCTGACTGTTGTTATCATCCTGGTGCTCAAACTTTAAATGGTCTCCGTCCTCCTCTCTGATCACCTTGACTCTGCTCCTCAGTCGTTGCTCCTCCTCTCTGACCTCCTCCACTCTGTTCACAGCTGTCTGATGCTCCTCCGTCCTCTGCAGCAGCCTCTGCTCCTGCTGCTCCTCCTGCAGGACGACCACACTGTGTCAGAACAAAGCTCCAGCCTCAGCTTCACTTTCACGTTAATGTCAGTTTTCACACAGAAAATCTCAGTTTGTTCTCAGCAGTCTAATAAATTAATCAATAATTAAGACGAAACTATAAAAATAGAAACCAACTGGATTGTTTTCAATATGAACGCTCTTAAGTTGAAGATGAAGTTTACCTGAATGTTAAGTGAGTTAAGGCGCTTCTGAGAGTTCTGACAGGTAGACAGCACATCAGCCAACCTGCACACACACACACACACACACACACACACACACACACACACACACTATTATTACACACACATTACACACACATTATTCTGATGATGGAAAACATATCACCAAAATTTAGACTCAACATAACAGAGGAATGTGTAAACAATAAAAGACCTCCAGATGTTTCACAGTAAAAGACCTCCAGATGTTTCACAGTAAAAGACCTCCAGATGTTTCACAGTAAAAGACCTCCAGATGTTTCACAGTAAAAGACCTCCAGATGTTTCACAGTAAAAGACCTCCAGATGTTTCACAGTAAAGGCCTCTGAAGGACCTTTCTCAGTTGACGGATGTAATGTTAGGCTTTTAACAGAAACACACGTCTGATACAAACTAACTTCACTTCATAAAATATGCGAGTGTGTATTTTGATCTCCTCTCAGATTAAAGTCAGAACATCAGAGCAGATTCTTTCTTTATGATGAAGCTGATGTCATGTCCTCTACAGGTGTGTCTGTACCTGTCTGTGTGTGTCTGTGCCTGTCTGTGTTGTGTGTCTGTACCTGTCTGTGTGTGTCTGTACCTGTCTGTGTTGTGTGTCTGTGTGTGTCTGTACCTGTCTGTGTTGTGTGTTTGTACCTGTCTGTGTGTGTCTGTGCCTGTCTGTGTTGTGTGTCTGTACCTGTCTGTGTTGTGTGTCTGTACCTGTCTGTGTTGTGTGTCTGTGTGTGTCTGTACCTGTCTGTGTTGTGTGTCTGTACCTGTCTGTGTGTGTCTGTGCCTGTCTGTGTTGTGTGTCTGTACCTGTCTGTGTTGTGTGTCTGTGTGTGTCTGTACCTGTCTGTGTTGTGTATCTGTACCTGTCTGTGTTGTGTGTCTGTGTGTGTCTGTACCTGTCTGTGTTGTGTGTCTGTACCTCTCTGTGTGTGTCTGTGCCTGTCTGTGTTGTGTGTCTGTACCTGTCTGTGTTGTGTGTCTGTGTGTGTCTGTACCTGTCTGTGTTGTGTGTCTGTACCTGTCTGTGTTGTGTGTCTGTACCTCTCTGTGTGTGTCTGTGCCTGTCTGTGTTGTGTGTCTGTACCTGTCTGTGTTGTGTGTCTGTGTGTGTCTGTACCTGTCTGTGTTGTGTGTCTGTACCTGTCTGTGTTGTGTGTCTGTACCTGTCTGTGTGTGTCTGTGCCTGTCTGTGTTGTGTGTCTGTGTGTGTCTGTACCTGTCTGTGATGTGTGTCTGTACCTCTCTGTGTGTGTCTGTGCCTGTCTGTGTTGTGTGTCTGTACCTGTCTGTGTTGTGTGTCTGTGTGTGTCTGTACCTGTCTGTGTTGTGTGTCTGTACCTGTCTGTGTGTGTCTGTGCCTGTCTGTGTTGTGTGTCTGTGTGTGTCTGTACCTGTCTGTGTTGTGTGTCTGTACCTCTCTGTGTGTGTCTGTGCCTGTCTGTGTTGTGTGTCTGTACCTGTCTGTGTTGTGTGTCTGTGTGTGTCTGTACCTGTCTGTGTTGTGTGTCTGTACCTGTCTGTGTGTGTCTGTGCCTGTCTGTGTTGTGTGTCTGTGTGTGTCTGTACCTGTCTGTAGCTGCGTGCACGTCTGTGCTGACTTTTTGTAACTCCTCCTCTTTGCTCCTCAGCACCTCCTTCACCTCCCTCAGAGCCTCCTCCTCCTCCTGTCTCCTCCTCCTCAGCTCCTCCACCTCCTCCTGCAGCTCCCTGGGGATCAGTGAATATGATGATGAGGATGATGATGAAGGAGTACAAGCTGTGACCTGAGCTTAACGTTGCCATGACTTTACCTGACGGCCTCCAGCAGACAGGTGGCGCTGTCCTGAGCTGAACCTGCCTGCAGGAGGAACAAGTGTTAGAGAGCAGCAGCCTAGAAGATGATCAATATATTGACAACACAATATATCATCTTAACACCTGATGAAACATCTGCACTGTTTTCATTAGCTCCCAGGTCATGTGACCCATTGACGCAAAATCACTGACAAAATGTTTCATGTGCTCCAACCTGAAACTAACTTCACTAACTTCTCCCGTCTTCTATTGCTAAACTAACTTCAGACGGATCAGATTCGTCTGAACAAAGTGTTTCTCTCCTTCACTTACTTTTCATGCAGAGACTGAAGGTGAAGGAGTGATGTCATAACCTCCATCTTAGACAATTCAAGGTCTATAACATGGTTAGACCAGAGAGATACTGTGTGTGTGTGAGTGTGTGTGTGTGTGTGTGTGTGTGTGTGTGTGTGTGTGTGTACCTGCTCTCTGCTGGTGTTTATGCAGCTCTGAGCCTCCAGCAGCAGCCGGTCGGCCTCCCGGAGTTCAGCTCGTCTCTTCAGCAGAGTTTTCTCCACACACTCCACCTCATCACACACCTTCATCACACTCCTGCACAGACACACACACACGTGTGAACAATGTGTGTGTGTTAAAACATTTCTTGTTGTCAGTGTGAGCAGCTTCACACTCAGATCTCCAACATGGCCGCTGTCCCATCTGTGGCTCCAGATCTAAACTCTGCCTTTTCCTCTCTCTGTGTCAACAAACAGGTGCCGCTATCTTGTTTGAACAAAACTTTAATTATAAATGGAAACAGCCAGTTGGAGGTTGTGTGTTAGCGGCTGATTGATCCGCACAGTGAGAGCAGCCACATACAGTCAGAAAATCTAAATCATAGAATAGTTTGCGTGTGTTACCTGTGTCGTCTCAGCGTGTGTCGTAGCTGTTTGGTTTCCAGGCGTAGTTTCTTCTTCTTCCTCTTGTCTTCCTCTGCTCGCTCTGCCTCTCTGTGCACACACTCACACACACACCTGTCTTCCTGCTGACACACACACACAGATGTGAACACAGACACACTGAGATGATTAAACTGTGTCTTAGGTTGGATGTTACCGTCTGCTTATTTTATCTAGAAAGAATTCAACAATTATTTCAGAAAACATTTTCGATCACAGCGATACGACAGAGACGACCACATGACCCACAGCTGCTGTCGTCAACAGTCTGACTCTGACCTGATGATCTGATTGGTTCTGTTGCTGGTGGTGAATTTTTATTACCAAGATTTTAATAAATGTTCCCTTGATTTGTATTCACCTATTTAAGATGATTTGTGTTTGCGGGTCTGCAGCACTGCTGGTCCCAGGACAGACTGCTGGTGAACTGTCAGCAAGGGGAATTAGCTCAAATGGTAGAGCGCTCGCTTAGCATGCGAGAGGTAGCGGGATCGATGCCCGCATTCTCCAGCAGTCTTTTACTGTCTCCTGTGTGTCTGAGAGCAGACTCAGTGTGAACACTCTCTGAAACATGAGACTCTGCAGAAAACAGCCGAGTCATGGTTTCTGTGGCTCCGCTTCCAAAGGTTAGCGCTCATGTTTCCTCTCACTGAGCCTCATCAACACACTGACTGTAGACTAGGGCTGTCACTTTTTATTCGAAATTTGAATATTCATTCGAAAGTGGGGGGGGAAGTTCTTATTTGAACATAATAACTGTTCAAATTCAAAATGTACGCAACAAATAAGTGCAACAGACAGTTTGAAGTAGTTTGCCTTGTGATCTAACAGAGGGTGCTCTAAAACTTCACGATCAGCTTGCCCTATTGACACTTGACCTATCAATTCAGCTAGTAATATTATGTTGTTTGCTATGAAAATGGAGGACACTAGTGATCAACGTCGACCTGAGCAGACAATCACAACACCAAAGCATCTGAGAAGTAGTGGATGGAAGTAATTTGTACAAAGCAGCCGTCATACTCTACAACGACAACAAATCTGCAGACTCACCTAGCTTACAACCTTGTAAGTTAATATTAGCAGGTGAGCTTACAACCTCGTCTGACTGCACTTGGCACACTCGGCTTCAGCAGGCCCTTTGCCAGCAGCTCTTAAATATGCCATCACGACAAGCTAGCCAGATTTATGTGCAAGGATATGCGGCTTGTTGCTATTGTTTTGGTATCTCACAATGGAACTGGAGCCTGATGTCGTGTTATGTGTCATTTCAGATTCCTTCAAACTTGACTTTTTGAAAAAGTGACAGCCCTACTGTAGACGGTTCTGATCAACATGCTGACCAGAGAAGGACTGATGTTAATATTTATACTGTGAACTAGAAGATGCTGTGAATCAAATTTCACAGAGAGGAAGCAGAATGTTTCTCTCATTAGAGACTGACTTCACTTTACAGATTTTATTTTTAATAACTGTGTTCTCGTTGTGATGCAATGAAAATATGTGTTTCCAAACAGAATGTAAAGTTAAAGTAACTTCAGTTTGTTTTTGCCATCTGAGTTTTTGTTTTTCAAGTTGTAGGAATATTTTGATAAATTTTGGGATGAAAGCGTCAAACTCAGTTACATCGGAGGAGATACTGACCTCGTCTCTGTGCTCAGGGATGTTGCAGTGCAGAGTGGCGTCTCCTGCTGACTGACTGTAGACGACTGCTGCAGGTGAACCACAGAGCAGCCAGGCAGGTCCGACCAGAGGAGCCTGACTGAGAGTGTCCGAGAGACCGGCAGGGACAGGAGGAGGAGGAGGAGGAGGAGGAGGAGGAGGAGGAGGGCTGTCTCCTCCACTGTCCCTCCACTCTGCTACAGGACAGTTTACAGTTCAGGACACGTCTGCAGTCGATTCTCATCATATTGTTAATGTGTGTTTGTACCTGAGTCAGAGTCAGTGTGTGTCGGGGGGAAAAACGCCCAGTACCCTCCTCCTCCTCCTCCCCCCATGGCCATTCTGTCCTGCTGTCGCCCCCTATCAGGAGAACTGAGGTACTGCAGCCCGACCCCAGAGTCCCGAGTCCCCAGAGAGCCCAGACTGGGAGCCTAAGAGACAGAGAGAGAACGTTAAGCTCCCATGATGCTCTGAGAGACAGTGTGGAGGAAGATAACTCTTTACAGACTCTTTTTAAAGATCTGGTCCCTGATGATCTTGTATGTTCAGAATCAGTTTTTCCTGAAGATGAATCTCTGATGATCTGAGAAGGAGTTTCAGTGATATACAAACTCCAGCTACAGTCCTGTGGGGCAGTTTCATCTCTTGTGTTTCTGTGTCTGCAGGTGAACTCGGTTCTGGTGGCTGCTCTCCTGCTTCAGCTCCGTCTGTGTTCACTCACCTTGATCCAGTCACAGTGAACAGAGAGGACAAAAGATAAAAAAGGTGGAAAGTCTCACACTGAGTCCACGAGGTATGAAGCACCACTGTCCTCCATCTCTGGTCCTGGTCCTGGCTCTGGTTCTGGTTCGGTTCAGCTTCTGACTTGGTGTGTGTCTCTCAGGCTCCTTCACTGTGTGAGTGCTGCTGTCGAGCTCCTCTACAGAGTTCTGACACAAACACAAGAGAAGAAGAGCGAGACGCCTTGTTACCACAGATACACCCGTATATGCTGACCTCGAGTCAGCCTCCTTCACCTCACGTTCCCCCGTGCAGAGTGTGTGTGTGTGTGTGTGTGTGAGTGTGTGTGTGTGTGTGTGAGTGTGTGTGTGTGTGTACCTGCTGTGTGTGTGTGTGCAGCAGCTCCACCGTGTGGTTCAGAGCTCTCAGTTGTTCGGTGGTCGTCTTCAGCTGTTCGGCCGTCAGCTGATCAGAGTCACACATGGACCTGCTGAGCTGCCGTAGTTTCCTGTCGAGGCGTCCGAGGCTCCTCTGGTGGCCGTCGCTCTGTGAACGCAGCTGGATCACATGACACACAGAGTCAGTCCCAGCATGCACCTCTGCAGTTTTACCTCATTCAGCACATGTTAGTCTGAACAGACCTGCTGCTCAACTCAACAAATGTTTATGTCCAGAAATTAATTTTTAATCAGTTAAATTAATGAATAGTTATACAGGATGAAAGCTGACCTGCTGCAGCAGCGCGTCTCTCTCCTGCTGGACGTCCCGAAGCTGCAGACGGCTCTGCTGAAGCTCCGCCTCCTGATCAACAATTGATAAATAATAACAATCATCTTTTTAACAGGAAGTAAACTGAAACTCCTCCTGATCTCTGTGACCTGAGGACTGCCAGGACGGGCTTCCGGTTCTGGTCTGGACTGCAGCTGATACTCACCAGTTTGTTTTGAATGTCTCTGTGTCTGCTCTCAGATGTCTGCAGCTCCTCCTTCAGCCTCCAGTCTGAGTCCTGGTCCTGGTCCTGGTCCTGGTTCAGCTGGGCCTGCCGTCTGTCCAGTTTCTGGCTATGACTGTGGTCTTGTTGGAGCTGCTCCCTGCTGGTTCTGGTCTGCTGGATGGTCCTGTACAGCTGCTCCACACTCCTGGATAGCATGTCCTGAGACCTGACCGGACTGCAGGGGGACAGACAATCATCATACAGATCCAGTCCAGGTCCAGATCCAGACTCTGAGCTGCTGCTGATTCTCCACAGCTGCAGTCTGTTTGTTTAGAACAACACTACAGGCAGACCAACATGTGACGAGCCCGGTCACATCTCTTCAGACTGAACCACTCAGCTCTCTACTTTAGATTGTCTGTCATTTGACACGACCTTCTAACCATAGCTGCCAAACTTTGGACATATGAAGTCAGTCCGTTCAGTCCTGTTCTGTATTTAACTGGTCCACCTTCACACAAGATGAAAGACACATTCCAGGTCTGCAGCACTGCTGGTCCCAGGACAGACTGCTGGTGAACTGTCAGCAAGGGGAATTAGCTCAAATGGTAGAGCGCTCGCTTAGCATGCGAGAGGTAGCGGGATCGATGCCCGCATTCTCCAGCAGTCTTTTACTGTCTCCTGTGTGTCTGAGAGCAGACTCAGTGTGAACACTCTCTGAAACATGAGACTCTGCAGAAAACAGCCGAGTCATGGTTTCTGTGGCTCCGCTTCCAAAGGTTAGCGCTCATGTTTCCTCTCACTGAGCCTCATCAACACACTGACTGTAGACTAGGGCTGTCACTTTTTATTCGAAATTTGAATATTCATTCGAAAGTGGGGGGGGAAGTTCTTATTTGAACATAATAACTGTTCAAATTCAAAATGTACGCAACAAATAAGTGCAACAGACAGTTTGAAGTAGTTTGCCTTGTGATCCAACAGAGGGTGCTCTAAAACTTCACGATCAGCTTGCCCTATTGACACTTGACCTATCAATTCAGCTAGTAATATTATGTTGTTTGCTATGAAAATGGAGGACACTAGTGATCAACGTCGACCTGAGCAGACAATCACAACACCAAAGCATCTGAGAAGTAGTGGATGGAAGTAATTTGTACAAAGCAGCCGTCATACTCTACAACGACAACAAATCTGCAGACTCACCTAGCTTACAACCTTGTAAGTTAATATTAGCAGGTGAGCGTACAACCTCGTCTGACTGCACTCGGCACACTCGGCTTCAGCAGGCCCTTTGCCAGCAGCTCTTAAATATGCCATCACGACAAGCTAGCCAGATTTATGTGCAAGGGTATGCGGCTCGTTGCTATTGTTTCGGTATCTCACAATGGAACTGGAGCCTGATGTCGTGTTACGTGTCATTTCAGATTCCTTCAAACTTGACTTTTTGAAAAAGTGACAGCCCTACTGTAGACGGTTCTGATCAACATGCTGACCAGAGAAGGACTGATGTTAATATTTATACTGTGAACTAGAAGATGCTGTGAATCAAATTTTACAGAGTGGAAGCAGAATGTTTCTCTCATTAGAGACTGACTTCACTTTACAGTGTACAACTGGAGACTTCTAACACGAACTGGTCTTCCAGTTGTTGTTCCTCTTGTCTAACAGCGCTTAGATCACCTGACGAGGTGGCCGAGTGGTTAAGGCGATGGACTGCTAATCCATTGTGCTCTGCACGCGTGGGTTCGAATCCCATCCTCGTCGGTGTGATTCATTTTGATGAATGAGCAAACAGAACTCCAGCACTTCACGATCATATCAGTCCCTCCAGAAAAATGCAATTATGCAATTGCATAATTCAATGCAAAAACAGCCGAAGTCCGCATATGTATGCGTGGGCCATTGTTTCAAATACACCGCACTTTCGTTGCATAAATTGCCGATTTCCGTGCAATATATGCGGGGCTTGCATGATTTCATAATCCTTGCATTTGTGTTGCAAAAAAGTCACATACATCTTAGCAGAAAGTTGAAAAATGTTGTGTTTACTTCACACAAGAGCAGCCATTTTCCCCTGTTGCCATGGGAACGTTATGAAGTGAGGTAATTGCGCGACATGAACATCACCGAAAAGCTGCAATGAAGCCATGATGAAGCCCGCAAATCTGTCTCATTTGCCAACTAAAAAATCATACTAATTTCAAAAACCTTACAGTTGTAAGTATATTAGTAGTATGTAAATTTACGTTACCACAGTTTTTGCAAGTTCCTGCAATTTCATCACATAAAATTTCATAAATATCCTTCATGCATCATGGGTAATTGAATCACATCTGACTGGACTGCTCTTCTGGTACCTGAACTGATCCCCATCCAGCTCCTCCTCTCCACTCTGAACCTCCTCAAGATCCAACAAGGCTGCTGTGATCTGGTCCACCTGAGATCTGGTCCGGTCCAGCTGGTCCTGAAGTCTCTGGATGACGTCCTGAAGAGAAGATTTCTCATCCTGAAGACAGACAGAAAGACTTCAGAACTGACAGTCAGCTGATGTCCAACGGTAACGACGGTAATTAATGTTTCTCAGTGTGTGTTGTTTATTTCATTATTTTCCAGCGTTTCGTGCAGACATGGTTAAATATCAACTCACCTCCAATATTGTGAATTTGTAGAATAACTTAAAATCGACTTAAGTCTCCACAAACCTAAAGAAAACACTGCAATTCTTTAGACTGATGTCCTTTTTAAAATGTATATGTTTTGATTAATCAGTAACTAGAATGTCTTGAGAAAACAGCCAGCTGGGAGCCAAGTGACTATTTAGCTACAACAGATGATTATGTTGTATATAAATGTACAGTAATAAACTTCAATGGTGTCAAACACGGTGAGGTCACTGGACAGAATAAAACATGCAGGAGTTTGTTTGAGCAACCAGCAGAACCAGAACCAGAAGCAGAAGGAGAACGTCTGTGGACACTGCAGGATACATTTAATACACGTCTTTGTTTCAGCTGAATGACGACTGACCTGCAGTGTGTCGATGGCTGACTGAAGCTGAGACTCTCTGATCTCTCTCATCTGTTTCTCTTTGTCAGCAGCCGCCTGCAGCGCATCACGCTCCAACTACACACACACACACACACACACACACACACACATAATCCAGATGTGATTTGAAACACTTTATCTACACGCTGACACATATCTGCATCTTTAGTGGCCAGATCACACAGACTAACCTGTCCTAGTGTGATCTGCCGGATAAGCTCCTCCCTCAGCTGCTGGAGCTCCGCCTCCAGCTCCACCTGCTGTCTGCTGCTCTCCACCTGTCTGTCTCTCAGAGTCTGGGCCTCCATCCGCAACACAGACAGCTCCTCCTGCTGGAAAGACATGTCCTGAAGACAGACGGATGGAGACGTGTAAACCACAAAAACACTAAACTGTCCTATGTTCATCGTGACACACGCGCGCACACACACACACACACCTGTGTGTGTGTCCTGGCTGTGTCCTCCAGCTGTCTGCAGTGTCTCTGCGTGTCCTCCAGGTGAAGCTGCAGGCTTTGATTCTCAGCCTGAAGACTGTGAACCTGTTGCTGAGCATGATGAGCCTGAAAGACAAACACAGGTCACACAGATCCCACACACACAAACACACACACATACACACACACACACACACAATAATCTATGATACTCATCCTTCATCCTGAGGTTTAGAGCGTCTACCTGCTCTCTGAGTCCTCTCAGATACTCCTGAAGTCCTGAGATGATTCCCTCCAGATCCCTCTGAAGAGCTTCATTAGCCAAAATCTGACCTGAAGGAGGAGGAGGAGGAGGAGGAGAAGGAAGAGGAGAGGAGTTATATTTGATAACTTTGCCTCAGCCAGTCCGAGGGCTCCAGTTTGAGAGAGACTCTGTGATTGGTCAGCGGTCTAATCACCGTCGGTCAGCTGTTGCTCCAGCTCTTTGATCTCCTGTGTCTCCATGGCGATGCGTGACAGCATGTCGTCGAGCCGATCCTCCAGCTCGCTCTTCGTGCCGCTCATCCCGTCCAACAGCTGTCTGCAACCGGACAACTGGGAGGTCACATGGGCCTGAGAAAGAGACGTCAGCCAATCAGAGCAGGTATCATTATCATATTAAAAAACCATGGGGTTTCTCCTTCAGGGTCCTGTTAGTCTTCATCGGTCTGTGACGAAGACCAACCGGAGCTGAAGCCCCGCCCCTTCCTGTTGCCCTCATGGACCTTACTGATCAAGCCTTTGTCTGTAGTGACTGATTTTTCACTTACAATAAGATCAGTGTCTCATAAGCTCTTCTGCATACAGGTGGTTTGTAGTCTGGGAGTAAATAGCTGACGTGTGGAGGCATCACTCTGTGGAGTCTCACCTGACCGATGTCTACAGGTGTCTCACGTGTCAGAGAATCACCAAACAGGGATTCAGTCAGTTTGTCTTTGACCTGGGAGTCTTTGCTTTCACATCACACTGTGCGGGCAGTAAAGTGCTAAAAGTATCTTTGAGATCTTTAAAAGTGACACTGTTCTTGTCCTCTCTCTGCACATCATCTCCCCAGGCTCATTGTTTGAGTCCTGCAGTCAGAACACAGACACTTCCCCCCACAGAGGAGGCAGTAAAGGGTTAAAAGCACTCTGGAGAATGCGGGCATCGATCCCGCTACCTCTCGCATGCTAAGCGAGCGCTCTACCATTTGAGCTAATTCCCCTTGTGTGATAAAGGAGCAGTCCACCACACTGATCTCCCCTCCATGTGTCTGAAACCGGACTCCCGTCTCTAAAGCAGAACCTCTGCTGTTTCTTCATGTTAATGAGGGTTCAACTGATAATCATGTGCTGACTTTACTTCAGTAATCACGGTTCTGTTCTTCAGATGTAGATCAACACAGAGCTTCTCTCTTTACTGTGAGCAGGTTCCATCGTATCGCTCGTGTCTGCAGTAATCACAGGTGTTTATCAGAAGGTTCATGTAACGCACTCATTGTTGTATCAGGTTTTGGAAAGTGCTAATGTGTGGAAGTTAGACATTGCAGTATGGTGATGACGCTGCTTTACAAAAAGTTTTTCAGATTCTGAACTTTTAAAACAACTTAGAAGCTACGGTCATGCTAACAGCTCTGTGAGGCTACACCACTGCTACATGCTAACAGCTCTGTGAGGCTACACCACTGCTACATGCTAACAGCTCTGTGAGGCTACACCACTGCTACATGCTAACAGCTCTGTGAGGTTACACCACTGCTACATGCTAACAGCTCTGTGAGGCTACACCACTGCTACATGCTAACAGCTCAATTATTACATGCTAACACTAATATTTACCATCTTAGTTTAACATGTTAGCAAACTAACATTAGCTAACCGTCAGTTAACAGAGTCCAGCTGAGGCTGATTATGTCATAACACATGAACATGTTGACCTGACGAATGATTCCTGAGGGGAACATGAACATCACAGAGGTGTTGACATGTTTCAGTCTGCAGCTCCTTTATGTTCTTTGCAGTGCATTATGGGTGTCCATCACACTCTTACTGTACATTTACAGTAAATTTGTGTACTCACAGTTCAGTTAACAGTTGTCAGCTCAGAGACCACAAAGAGCTGCTGGCTCACTCCCACTCCTCCTGCTCCTCCTCCTCCTCCTGCTTGTCCTGCTCCTACTCCTCCTGCTCCTCCTCCTCCTGCTCGTCCTGCTCCTCCTCCTCCTCCTGCTCCTACTCCTCCTGCTCGTCCTGCTCCTCCTCCTCCTGCTCCTGCTTGTCCTGCTCCTCCTGCTCCTGCTCCTCCTCCTCCTGCTCCTCCTCCTCCCCCTTTATAACTCAGTTCACAGTAAACTTCATCTCTCCTTCTCTCCAATCTGAAAACATTCAGCTCTTCATCTGTTCTCTTCTCCCCTTTACAAACTTCTCCTCCTCTCCCCCTCTCTTTGAATCAACACAGGAATTCAGTCTCCCAGCCAATCAGAGAGGCAGCTGCAGGGTGACCCCCGGGGGGCGGAGTCAGAGGTTCTTAAAGAGACGGCAGACGAGCTGTTGATGCTGTTTCTGATGTAACTCTGAACACAGAGAAGTTTTACTGCCGTCTGGAGCTTCCTCCAGATATTCAGTGTTATTATTTTATTGTTATTATTTTTATTACATTTTTTATTCCATATTTTTATTTCTACTGTTTCTTTGATATTGTATGTATGTTCAATGTTTGTTATTGCTACTGGATGCTTGAATTTCCTCCGGGATCAATAAAGTATCTATCTATTTATCTATGTATCTATCTATCTATGTATCTATGTATCTATGTATCTATCTATCTATCTATCTATGTATCTATCTATCTATCTTATTACAGACTCACTGAAGGATTTGAAAGAAAAACCTCTTTTTACTGCTTTTTACTGCCACACATTTCAGCTGCATAAAGAGGGGAGGGAGAATGAAAATCAAATGCAGTCTGGAGGGGAGATCAGTGTGGTGGACTGCTCCTTTATCACACAAGGGGAATTAGCTCAAATGGTAGAGCGCTCGCTTAGCATGCGAGAGGTAGCGGGATCGATGCCCGCATTCTCCAGAGTGCTTTTAACCCTTTACTGCCTCCTCTGTGGGGGGAAGTGTCTGTGTTCTGACTGCAGGACTCAAACAATGAGCCTGGGGAGATGATGTGCAGAGAGAGGACAAGAACAGTGTCACTTTTAAAGATCCTTCATCCACAGACACTAACAGCCACAAGAATCCAGCTTGCAGGTTTAATCCTGACAGACAGTCAGCAGTTATTTACACTGAACTCAGTGTTTTTTTTATTTTGGCTCTTTAACCAGAACTTAAACTGCAGAGTTGAACAAACAGATAAAGTGTCTTGGAGAATGCGAGCATCGATCCCACTACCTTTCGCATGATAAACGAGCACTCCACCGTTTGAGCTGATTCCTACAGATCTTAAAGGAGCAGTCCACTGAACGTCTCAGCCTGTTTTCATGAAGTATTCTACTGGGTTTGAGGCTGAAACGAAAGTAAACACATGAACCAGTCAGTGCGTTTACATGACGCTCAAGCAAACCAAATTACTGGGTTAGTCCGACTATGACTGTTTTTTTAAGACGCATGTATACAGTATTAGTCTGACTAAAATTGGACCAGATCGGATTTCTTATTGTCGGATTAATACACCTAGATTATTCGATTGATAGTCACATTACTCCTGCATGTATACGTTCCATCAGATCAGATCAGATTTTTGCATTCTGCGCAGGCTTGAGACTTTTTTTCCCCGGGCCGTGAGCTGGAGGTAGAGGGATGGCGACGGCGGCAGCTTTCCTCCAAAATAACCGCAAGCAAGAGCGCCATCATGCATCTAGTTTGTGTAATGATCATGTGCACCATATACGAAGTGTACAAAGATGTAGCTTCTCCTCGCTCTTCGTACACCATCTTTCTCGAATGCCGAGGCAGCTGGTGATGTAAAGAGGTCAGCCGGAGGTGTTTCTGTTACCACTAGTTGAAATGGGCACAGCGCCACCTAGCGTACCGGGCTATGACATGCTTCAGCCAGTAATTCAATTTTCTCACCAGCATGTATACTCGGACAACTGCAGTTGTCTGATTGAGAAGCATAGTCGAACTATGGCTGTAATCTGACTAATATGTGCATGAGTGAAAGTGAAACAAAGACACCATGGCGTGGCCCTGCTTGCCGCAGTAAGACTGCTGATGCAAAAGCAAATTAGCGTGACTCGGTCCAACTCAATGTAGCAAAACGTGCTGTTGGATAACGGCAGAACTAGTCAGTGTGGTAACAGACTGTAGGTTTACAGTATAATCAGAGTTTAGTAAGACACTCGTCACTCGATCCCAGGCAGAGATCTTATTTTAATCTGAAATAGAACCGACGCTGTAATGATTTAACTGGTTGAAAATCAACAAAGTTCCCATTTAAATCTGTGTCTGTCCCACTGTGCTCTGCTGTTAAAAGATCTGCCCCGTGTGAGGCTCGAACTCACGACCTTCAGATTATGAGACTGACGCGCTGCCTACTGCGCCAACGAGGCCTGAAACTGATTCTACTGTGGATGAGACAGTTTCGAACTGGAGCAGCCTGATGATCTCAAATATCTTCTTCCTGTGTAACAAGGCTGTAACAGCTCCTGTCGCGTCTTACACTTGAGCAGTAATCCTCAGAAACCTCCTCTCCCCCCCCCCCCCTCCCTGTGATTTCATTAGATCTGAACTCTTCTTCTCTGGAATAAAGGCTCATGTCCACAGAGCGTTTTTTTCTGAGCACCAGCGTCTTTGTTCATTTGTTGTTATTGTCTCATCTTCTCAGAAAGGCTCTGCTGGCATCACCGTGGCTCTTTTTCTTTCTCCTGGCTGACATAATAATATTCACTGTACTTTTGTGATCATGTGATCACCCACATCCTCCTTGCTTTGATGTCCCCAGCTCAACAAACAATGAAGACAAAGTAAACCTCAGAGGATCAGAGTCCATCACACAGCTGTCAACACTCCTCTGTGGACACGAACAGACCAGACTGTGATCTCACTCACATGCTGTGTCTCCAGCTCTTCCGTCTGTCTCTCTGTCCTCCAGCTGTCCTCTGTCAGTCCATCCATCTGTCTCCTGGTCTTGTCAGCTTCACCTCTCAGCTGCTCCACCATGAGACAACACAGCGGCTCCTGTTCCTGAGTTCAGAAACATGTTGATTCACTCCTGAGTCGACTTTACATGTCAAAGTCCAGGCAGCAGAGCACAGAGCTCCCTGATCATCACTCAGAGGGATCACTGATCTACAGAAGACATGTCTGTCAAACTGCCATGACAGCAGGAAAAACAGTCAGAGTTTGGCTGCATATTTGTTCGATTGATTTAAAGTGTTTGTTGTTGTTACCTCATTTTGCCCCATACACACAATGATGAGTCAGTTACCTGTCTGTGAGCTTTGTGTTCTGCTGGCTCAGCTGCTGCCTGCTGCTCCATGTGATCAGCCTCAGCTATACACACACACACACACACACACACACACACACAGAAAACAAAACAACAGTCAGTTGTGATCATGACACTTGTGGCTGTACATCAACTTCCATATCAGATATCACAGCAGTGTGGATGACTGATTCAGTGTCAGGTGTTAGTCGTGTGTGTGTATCTGATAATCCTCATTACTTTCTCTTTGAGTGGCTGCTGAATGTCAGAAAAGCAAAGGGTTTAATATTTGGAAACATGACATGTTAAATATCAATGCGACGAGGATGGGATTCGAACCCATGCGTGCAGAGCACAATGGATTAGCAGTCCATCGCCTTAACCACTCGGCCACCTCGTCAGATGACAGGCGAGCTTCAACAGTCAGAGTGTGAGTCTGAATCCCATCCTCACAGTAGTGTACCTCTATTTCAGCTATGTTAACATGTTAATGAGGTCCATAATCATGCAGCAGTTGTAAGCTAACACATCATGTGATCAAACGTTCCCTCCTGACTGTCCGCTGCTAGTTTTTATGTCTCATTACGTCACACACCTTTCTGCTCATCTCAAAACTCTCTACACAGTTTGTCTGACAAACAGACTACCACGTACCTCTCTGTCTGATTTAAAAGATCTGCCCCGTGTGAGGCTCGAACTCACGACCTTCAGATTATGAGACTGACGCGCTGCCTACTGCGCCAACGAGGCCTGAAGATAACACCTCCTCACTGTTCACTCTTGGATAAACTGGTCCAACTGAACAAAAGTTGGTTTAGGTGGACGTTGGGTCGACTGAAGAGAAGCGCTCTCACCTCCTGTCTTTGAGACAACTTGTCAGTGTTGTAGTGACTTTATTCTTACAAAATGTGTGCTTACTGTGTGAGAGAGCCAGTTACAGCTCTTGTCACATATTAAAGGTGAACATAAGTGTAGAACCAAAGAGTTACTTGTTGAACTCTGGGGTGAATGACCTCAGCCTCAATGTCTACGCGTTTACTTCACACAACTTTGTTTTCTCACTGACGTTAGCTGAAGACTCGACCTCTGAGAGCCCCCTGTGGTTGGTGGAGGAGGAACTGAACACTTTGAACACCGAAGAATGAAGAAAGGTTAAAAGTGTGTTGGAGAATGCGGGCATCGATCCCGCTACCTCTCGCATGCTAAGCGAGCGCTCTACCATTTGAGCTAATTCCCCTGATCGCCCTACAGGACTCTGCCTTGGAGCTGACACACATCCTACAAGACAGAAAACAGACAAAGCCACACTAAAAAGCAAAAGAAACCAAATACACAAGACAGTCCCGTTGGGAGTTGCACTTCTTCCTGTTCATTCAATGGTTCTCTCAATTTCGTCCTCTGTAACTAATGTTCGTTCAATAGTCTTTGTCGCTGATCCTGGCCCTGAAAAATGTCCATTTCAGCCATTTGTCCTCCAGTTGTGTTTCTTGTAATCTTAGGCGATGTGTTAATTTTTCCATCACATAGATTTCTTCTATTATCTCCATCCAGTTTTCCTGGGTTGGAAGGTCCGCTCTACCCCATTTTCTTGTGATAGCTTTTTTACCAGCTATTAACAGTATATTTACCAGATATCTATCCCCTTTCTTCTGTGAAATTACACAGATAGAGTACCTTACAACACAAAGGAATCTTATATCTCAACACCTCTTGAAAGATATCCATCCATCAAGAAAATATATATTTATCAATGTTACTGGTTCGTTTTCTAATCTACCCATTACTATAATATATCTCCCCTCCTTATCTTTGAGCTCTTTCTCAGTCAAATTGGATCATGTTCGATATTAAGGTTACAACCCCTCTTCTGCATCCCCCTTTGTATGAACTATAATATAGATTCCTGTAGCCATATCTTTTAAGTTTATCGTGCTCTGTCTGTGTTAAACGAGTCTCATGTAAAAATATAATTTGTGCTTTTTCCTTCTTCAGTTTTGTCATGACCTTCTCGTTTTTCTTTGGTGTGTTCAAACAGTTTACCTTCAGCGACATTATTTTGACATTGTTAGACAACATTATACATTACTACTCCCAGAAAGTGCACTCCCAAACAGTTCTGAACACACTCAACAACAACAACTAGAAACATATTAGAAATCTGGAAAGACAACTTCAAAAGGTGGGGGGGTCGCTCCTTCCTCCCCAAATCCCCGTTGGTGGGTGAAGGGGAAATCCTCCTCTCAAAGAAAAAGGCCCCTTCCTAGACCTAAAAGTGAGCCCAGCTCTCGGTGCTCCATAGCGTCTAGTCCAACTGAAGTAACCTGGCCACTCCCAGTCGGCTCTTTTTAGTTTTTAATAGAAATAAATAATAATAATAATAATAATAAATAAACATAATAACTATAACTAAGGAAACCTGATCAGATAATCCCACTGTGGATCTATTTTTCTGAATCAGTCGCTTAAATCCAATACGTGGACAAGGTCCTGTTCAATATTCTACAGATAATGTTTGCTGCTTTTCAGACCTTTCATCGTCTCTTTTCCTCTGTCAGATCGTGTTGTTTGTCACTGTCCATACCTGTATTGTCTCAGGTCAATTTTCACCCATCAAAGCCTCTTTAAGATCTCCATTGGGAGTCTTGTAGTTTTTGTCCAGCTCGGTGCGCTGTGTCCCGGCTCTGACTTTGCCCCGTCACTCGCTGCCACTCCGGCTCTCGTTGCATCCTCCCGCCCGCCGCAAGCTCCGTGTCCCCGCCTGGCATGTCCACAGTGTGCCGCTTCCCTGGCGCTCCCATACGTCCTCACACCTTTGTTCCAATGAATCCGTATTTTTGTGAGCGGTGTCTGGAAACGGATTCCTTTTTCCTTTAACACTTTCTTGATGCCCACATAGGTCTTCCGTTTCTGGACGATTTCAGCGCGGTAGTCATGGTCAAAGAAAACTGGTTTTCCTCCCACCTGCATTTTCTTCTGCCATGCCTTCTTCAAAACTGTTTCTTTCATCTCGAACTGCATAAAGTTAGCTACGATTGACCTGGGAGCGGCACCCGGTCTGTTTTGTGGCCTGCCTGAAGATTAGGCCCTTCAGGCAGTCCGAGGTCGTTTTTTAGCAAAGGTTCCAGATATCTGGCAACGGAGCTGCCCTCCGTGCCTTCCGGTACAACAAAAATTCTGATGTTGTTTCTCCTTGACCTCCCTTCAAGATCCGTCACTTTCTCTCTCAGCCGGTCTGCCTGCTCCCACATCTCCACCTTCCACTCCTCCAGCTCGGCTGTGCGTGTCTGGGCCTCGGCGATGTCCGTCTTTTGTGCCTGTAGATCGCCGCTGGCCTCACTTAGCTTACAGTCAATTTCCTGTCGGAGGCTACTGATTTCTTCCTTCACCTCTTGTTTCAGTTCGGCTTTAAGTGCAATTAGCTCTTGTCGTAGCTCCTGTTTAAGCTCTCTTATGTCGTTACTGAGTGTGGGGAGTCCAGCCCGGAGGGTGTCTGCCTGGCCTTGACCGTCAGTATTCCTCGCTGCACCTTCTCCGTGTTCGCTAATGTTAGCTTTGGCAGCGCTAGCGGCTCTAGTAGCGCCAGCAATGCTCTCCGAGATTTCTTCCATTACGAGTTGTTTTTCAGCTTTGTTCGGCTTTTCAGTGTTTTTCCGGCTTCCGCGTTTGTTTCCTCCACTCATGCCTTACTTTCATCTGTCGAGTTACATTTGAATGTGGATTTTTTTTTAAACCGAGTTGGGAGAGCTCATTAACTAGACGTCTACACTCTCCGCCATGTTCCCGGAAGTCGTCGAGGTTAAGGTCTTTTACTTCCCCAGTGTTTACACCACCATCACCTGTGTCGTGTGCACGTCACCACATCTGGGCATAATAGTTAAAGCTAACACAGCTGTATAACAGTCATCCAGAAGCTTACAGCTGAAGGTCAGAGGGAAGTCTCTTATTATCGTCTTTCTATTTAATTCTTCCTGCTTCGTGGACGTTCCCCTCTTGTAATTATAAGGCAGACATATTCACCTGGCAGCATATCAGGTGAATGGGCCCTATAACGACCTTGTTCCAGTTCTTTGGTCATTACCCGAACAGGCTATGACCCGTTCATCACTTCTGTTGTTTGCCAAGTGCAAATACTCTTATTTCGTCAAAAAAAAAGGAGCCTGAGTGCCGTGTATGATGTTTAAATCACATTTTACACTTCATTTGTTAAACTGAAATTTAAAAAGATCAAGAAGCAGATGGAATAAATATAAAACATTTTGCAGGTTGATATTATGAAAGTTACTATTTATAGTGTAAAATGTCTCAAAATATGGAGATAATGAATATAAAATGTGTTTAAAATATATTTTATTTTGAAAGTCTTGTGAGAACAGTTGAAGTCAGGCAGCCAGACAGTTCTTTGACCTGCTGAGGTTCTTGCTTTAGTTAATCAGAACTTTTGAAAAGGAACATTCTTCGGAACCAAATCTCCGTTAGCTGAAATTCACTGTCGGAATTTATCGAGCGGCTCTGTGGATTTTATTTGATGTTGATGAATATTAAGTGGATCATCAGAGCGTCAAACTGAAGCTTCAGTCACTGGAAACCTACACTCACCTTCACCTTGTTCCAGCAGGAGGCGAGATGACTGTATGTGAGACAACTGATCTGGAGTCTGCAGGGAGGAGGAGGGGGAGGAGGGGGAGGAGGGGGAGGAGGAGGTGATGGTTTGCCTGATATGTTGAGCTTTGCCGATGTACGAACTCTCAGCCACAGAGTCCACAGAGTCGACATCCTGATGACACAGACGGGAGTTAAAACTCTGACACTCGCAGATATTTTATATTTGTGGCTGTTTGAGAATCAGTTGTCAGAATGAAATCAAGTGAACGATGTGACGGATCAGTCAGCTCAATCAGACAGCTTGTGTCCAATCAAATACACAACAGCAGAAAATGGAAAGTGTTACCTGTATGCTGCAGGTGGGCAAAGGGTTGAGTCTGGCATCGATCTTGTAGAAAGTGAGCTCCTGCTCGAGCTCGTATAGTCGGTGAAAGGCTCTCGTCAACTCAGTCGCTGTCTTCTCCAGCTGAAAACACATAAAAAGCTTTTATTGTGAAGAGAAACAGGAAGTCTGAACATTACAAATCACACAGCAAACAGAGCTGATGCTAAAATATCACTCAGACCAAACAGAAACATGAAAAACACATGATCATCTACATGAGTATCAGCCGACATGATCAACAGGACTCTCACACACACACACACACACACACACACACACACACACACACACACACACACACACACCCACACCTCAGTGCGAAGCTACCTGGGATCACACTGCAGGAGTCTGAGCCCATAGACATAATATATGTAGACGTGCTGGAACATAATCCTGCGTCGCCGGCATCTTGGTTGGGTCTCCTCACTGTAGGCTAGCACCAGAGTTCATCAGAATCAACGGAGAACGAGCAACTATGACCATATTTTGTGCAGTTTATTGTTGGAATAACCGGCGCAGTGTTGTTACCAGATCGCGGGGGATTACCTTTCACAAGTAAGATTTTTTTTGTTCTTTTCAATAATTTTTGTGACAGTGCCCTGTATCTTAACTAAATCTCTGCCGTTTGTAACAGTGTGAAAATGCGGTAAAAATTCGGGAGGTTATGATTATTGTAGTTGTGGATACACCTTCCTCAGTAGAAATAAATGCAGGGGGGTCGAATTGGAGACCCATCCAAGATGGCTGCCGCACTTATACATTAGCTCCAATAGGCAGCGTCAGTCTAAGAGGCGTCTATGTATATTATGTCTATGGTCCGAGGCTCTGGGGGAGCTAGGGATGATGGGAGATTAATGTTAACGTCATGTCACAGTACCTGATAGGCCACGCCCAGCTGAGACACAGGAGGGCGGGGCTAAGAATACATAAACAGAAGCCAGGGTGAGAGAAGCGAGTTCACTTAATTATCACAGCGAGGTCTGACATCAATCTGATAGTGTCACAATGTGATATCAAAATATGACATCACAATGTGACATCACATGCTGTGATGTGTTCAAACTTCTACATGCAGCAGAGAGGAAACGACTGAGGGAGAAGAAGAGGAGAAGTAGACAGTTCCAGAGAAAAGCTGCAGGAAACAACAGAGAGGAGGAAGAGGACGGACAGAAGGACAGAGGTCAAACACTGTGTACCTGCTGTGTGTGTGTGTGTTGTACCAGCTGATTCTTGGTGTGCAGCTCTTGCTCCAGCAGTGTGTGTGTGTGTCTGTGTGTTTCTGTTTGGGCCACGAGTGTTTGGTTCGTCTCCTCCTGCTGGTCCATTCGAGTCACTGCGGCCTGCTGCTCCTGCTGCAGCCTGCTGAGCTCTGATTGGCTGCTGTCCACCTGCTGCTGCAGACGCTCCAGCTCCTCTGATCACACATGAACACAATGTCACGTCCCGTCGTTACGTCACACACTCTACAATGTTTTCTGATGACAAATGATGTACCGGTGCTGAAGCGTTCATGGGCGTGTCCTCGCTCCTCCTGCGTGATTGGCAGCTCGTCTAGCCTGTCGAGTGTCCGGAGGTGGTAGAGCAGGAAGACGCGGGAGTGTTGCAGAGAGCAGGCGGGGTTTCCAGACAGGGAGAGCTCTGATAGGCTGCTCAGAGAGCGCAGTCGCGACAGCTCGCACAGCTGCAGACACACACACACACGACTGCAACAATGTTTACTGATCACTAATCAATCGTTTCATCGTTTGTCAGCAAAAACAACAAATCTCTTCTTGTCTAAAGCTGCACGTGTGTCTGGTCTCTATGACAACATGTTGACATGCTGTGTGATCCATGCTGAGGTTCACTGTGTTTGTTTTTTATGTTACATCAGAGTGAGGAGGATGGGGGTGATGACATCATCCATAGAGACAAAATACTGTGAACACTATGGTGTAGGCCCAGACTACTGACATCACAGAACAGAGAACAAAATGACTGAAACTGAATAATTGATTAACAAAATAGTTAGTGAATAAATGAATGGCTGCAGCAGAACGACTGTATGAACTCCAGCTGGGACTCACAGATGTGAGGAGGTTGTGCTGCAGGTGCAGTGTGTGCAGCGAGTGCAGCTTCCTGCTGAGCCACACGGGAACGTGTTCAATCCTGTTGTAGGACAAGTTCAGACGCTGCAGACTGGACATGAGCTCCAGTCCCTCAATCCTCCTGTACACACACACACACGCACGCACACACACACACACACACACACACACACACACACAAACAAGGACAAGACAAAGGTAACACATGTGGTATTCTTTTGCACTGAGGACTGACGAACAGCTCTCAGTCACTGGACATGAACTGAAGAGTTCCACTGGAGAAAACTCGTCATTTCCATCAACAGTTTTAGTGTTTTATAATTAAAGTGTACGAGGACACAACAAGTAGCTGGAGGACTGAACACACACTCATAGAATTCAAGTTACATCCAGTAACAACACTGACGCTGAAATCACAAACATGAACAAAGCTGCTGAACTTCAACATCTGCAAGAGCCAACACAACACCTCTGTCTGACTCCCACCATTTAGTGTGTGAGTGTGTGTGTGTGTGTGTGTGTGTGTGTGTGTCTCACTGGATGTTGTTGTGTGCCAGCTGCAGCTCTCTCAGCTGTGTCAGGGTGCTCAGTCGGTCTATCCTCTGGATCACGTTGTGGTTCAATGTTAAACTCTCCAGACGCTGACAGCCATGAAGGTTCTCTATGAACTGAACCCCCCCCCCCCCACCCCACACACACACACACACAGGTATAAGCAGCAGTAGCAGCAGTATAGACTGTGGCACTAACAGTATTAGTGTGTTCTGACCCTGATCCGTTTGTCTCCGGTTAATGACGACAGATTGAGGGATCGTATCTGAACCACAGACTGACAGCCAGTCAGCTTCAGCAGCAGCTCCTCTGTCATGTACCTGATACCTGACAGGAGAGTACTGATTACTGATTATTGATTACTGATTACTTCATGTGGTTTTAAAGCTTTGTGTCCATATTTCCTCATGTACCTCGTCTGTTCTCCTGAGAGTCTGCAGCTCCTCCTGTCTCCTTCTGCTCCTCCATCTCCGGACCAGAAAGCTGGACAGGCTGAGGATGGACGAGAGACAGACAGGTAGTGATCTGCTCTAAAGCTTAAAGGAGTAGTTCACCCCAAAACTAAAATTCAGTCATTATCTACACAAAACATTTCTGGAGCTTCACAGTAAAACAACATCAGCTGTTATTTACACCTCAAGGTTGGGTCAAACTTGTGCACCCTCTTCAGACAGTGCATGCTAACACTTTTAGCTCAGCAGCTCCAGTAAAGATTTCAGCACAAAAAAGGTTTAAATAACATGTGTGTTGCAGCTGACGAGCCATCTGGAGCTGTTTGACATTGTCTGGTTACATGTTTTAAAACGAGTCCCCAGCTACTTCTGTGGTTAGATATTATATTTAAATGAATATCTGATAAAAAGAGATAAAACGTAAACATTACATAATGATCAAAACCTCAAAAGGCAGTTTTGTTATGAAATATAATTTTCATTCTGAGTGTGTGTGCAGCCACTCATAGAGCAGCCCTGTCTTATGTCTTAATTATGTCGTGATTGTATTTATTTGTATTTAGTCTCTAGCTTCTTTTAAATATTCTTGATCACACTTCTGAGTAACTGTTCTTATACACACCGTTCTGACGTCTTTGTGATTGATCCTGTTCATTTATCTGTCTTGTCGGTGTCACTTCGTTTACCAAAATTTCTTATTACTTTTATTTATCATTATTATGAATTAATTAACGTTATATTTGAAGAACTTGAGCCTCTTTATTTGTCAGCAGTGAATAATTCCTCATCAGGTCAGAAACCTGCTAACCTAACTTACAGCTACTAGCTAGTTAGTAACGTTAGTTAGCAACTTTTTTTCTTTAGAGAGTAAACCGGCTAAAGTTAGCGTCAGTAATTAAAACTAATAACCAGTAACGTTGAAGGTAACTGTTACTGGTCGGACTGGGCTGTTGGACTCACAGTGACCGAACCCTTCTGTCCTCGCTGTTCTTACCATCAACTATCTGGTTAAATTATCACATAATTCGCTTGAGCTTAGCTTTAGCCTGGTTAGTGTGTGGTCACCATAGCAACCCAAAGCTTAAACTAGCGCGGGCTTTAACTTTAAACTTAGTAAGCTAACAGCTAACAGCTCCTTTAAACAGTGCACACCGGGCTCCCGGTGACCGACAGACAGACGGTTAACGGTTAACTTTACCTCTGCTAACGTGAGCCCGGTTAGCGTTAGCCAGTCCTCCGTCTCCATGGGAACCAGCGATACAAATCCGGTGACGTGACGTCAGCCATGTTAGCGTCAGTTAGAGACCCACACACACAGCTGCAGGTGGATGTTGCCTTCAGGCACTCCTCATAAAATCGGATTATTCCGCGGCAGTATCACCGAAATACTTGCTTGATTACTCGCGGAACAGATTATTACTAGTCACTGTTTTTAAACTGCATCTTCACAGTATTGTGTTGATGATTAACAGACAACCTGTGCAAAACTGACAGTATCAATATTTCCGATGGTACTTAAAGTTAGCACAACAGAGGAGAGAGAACCAATCAGATACTCTGGTGAACTGACAGGACCAGAATGTAAGTTACTCTCCATCACTGAGTATATGTTGACAGGCGAGGATCAGCTGTGAGTAGCTGCTGAGACAAAGGATTTTTTCCATGTTGAAGAAACAGAAACATGCTCATCATCAGGATTGTTCTCAGCTTTATTGTCAGATTATGAAACGATGAAACAATCTGAAGAAGAAGAAGTAACATGCACATTTACACTGCGAGCGAAGAATATGTCCTGAGCTCTCTCTCAGCTCCCCTCAGGAGGCGGGGCAGCTGGCTAACTGCAGCTCCAGAGCAAAATCATCCAGCTGGGAAACGTAGTCTGAACACTCAGGAGAACTACAATCAGTCGGCCACAGCTCCACCAGCGCCTCCGAGTCCAGAGGAAGACGATACCTGCAAGAAAAACACAGTCACATCAAACAGAAGAGGAAGAAGGACTACAGGTGAGAGAAAGGTAGAGAGACACTCACTTGAAGCCCTGGTTGAGTTTGACCTCTGACCCGCTGGAGCCCATCACCAGGTACTGTTTGTTGTTCTGGATATCCACTGCACTACAGGTGATCTTCTTCACCAGGTCCACCTCTGTACCTGAACTCACCGCCTCAAAATCTACAAGCAACAGAACGAACAGGTAACATGATGTCATCAAGGTGACAGGAGGTCAGGTGACTACATGTCTACAGGTGGTTTCAGACTAATTGTCTGCCTTCACGTCTACTTTGAGTTTCATAGAAATAAAAATGTCCAAATACACATTTATGTGTTCATCTTACTCCTCAACAATCATCCTAATGAATTCATATTTAATTTGATAACCTCATTTACATATCTGAACATAAATTATCAGACTCTGTGAACCGAACGAAAACATCACACCGACAGGACGATGCTGCTTTAAATCTGTGTACTTCACCTTTATCTGAGTTCTTCAGGACTTCAACTACGGTGGCTGTGTAGGTCATAAAGTCTCCCTCTGCTGCTGAAGACACCACTGTCACCTTATAGGCTGCAAACAGAGCAGTGAATGACATGTTATGGTGTGTGTGTGTGTGTGTGTGTGTGTGTGTGTGTGTTCTATCATGTTGAGTCAATATGAATACATTAGTTAAACACATGTGTGACTTATTCCAGGAGACAAAACCAGTTTGAGATGCAGAACTTTTATCCGGGCTGTGACTGCAGCTGGCGTCTCGCTGCCAGCAGGGGGCGCCGTCAGAGTCAGAAACAAGCTTCAGCTGCTCATATAAAATGTAAAACAAATATTTAAAAATAGTTGTATAATTCTAATTGTTTAAGATGTATTTCAGTATTTATTTGTTTAAATCACACACAACATTAGAGCCACTGTGCTGGAGAAAATATTTCAGTGTTTTCGAAATATGATTAATGTACACGTCAGAATAAACTAACCTCCTTTAACAAACCTGCTGCGTATGAATACTGATAATAAACTGCTGATTACAGAGGGAAAAGTGTATGCTGGCTAAAGTAATGAGCCTAATGAACATGAGGCATTTAAAGCAACATTATGCAGAAGTTGTCCTTTTGTGTGATCTGGCACCCCCTACAGCTTCTGACACTGACATAAACTTAAATCACAGTGTGTAACAGTTTGTCAGGTGTAACATGGCTGCTGTCCTCGAACAGAACTCATCGGGTCGGAACAGATGTTTTGGAGTACATGATGTCACGTTAAACACTGTCTGATGGACCTGATGTGCTGCGTCAAACACAGAACCAGGTTGTCTGAGCCTGCAGGTGTCTTCATGCTGATGGCTCAGCATCATCACTTCTGTGGGTTTTTCCCTGCAGCGGTTCTGGTCCAGATAAATTCAACAATAAATTTCGTTCTCACCGTATTTGATGTGCGGTTTGCAGGTCTCATCCGTCCGTCTGTCTGCTGTTAGAGTCACGTCGATCTTTCCTCGGTAGGCGGCGCACGCAGCTGCACAACAACAACACATCAGCAACATGAAGCACACAACAACAGAAATGTTGCATGAGAGTGACAGCTGAGCTCAGCCAATCAGGAGGCAGCACTGACCTGTCATACACTGACACTGCTGGCCCACACAGAGGCGCTGCAGGCTCTGCTCCTGGGAGGAGAACTGTTTGGTGCACAAACTGCCTGCAGGACACAAAATGGATCGATGACACCAGAACTTAAAGGACTTGAGATTTACAGACTCTGAGTGATTGGAAGGTGGAATATTTTTCTCTTCAGATGAAGCTATGCTAACAGTTTCCCCTCCTTCCAGTCTTTGCACTAAGCTATGCTAACAGTTTCCCCTCCTTCCAGTCTGTGCTAAGCTAGGCTAACCACCTCTCTGTACTCCACACACATCTCATCTCACTCCGTCTGGAAAGTAGAGCGACGCTCTGTGGACAGAAACAAAAACACTCAGGTCCAACTTATGATGCAGCCGATACGATCTCATGTGTTTGATTCTTATGAAATGTTAGACAGTCATACATTTGATTTGGTCACTGAGTTCTGACTCAGAAAGTCATGATGTTGATCATAATCTTCACTTTCACATTCAGACTTTTGACTTTAAAAACTTTACAGTCCTGACCTTGTAACTCTGAACTCAGATGTTATAGTCAAAGTTCTGACTCATAACATCAAATCAGTTCATCAGTTTTTATATTTGATATGTTTTCTGTTTGAATCTCAAGATGTAAAACTACAAATATGCCTGATAAAGACTACAAATCCCAGGATGCACAGCAGGCCATGACTCTCACCTTTGTCCTGGGGCTCATAGACGCTGAACAGGGACTCGCTTTCCCCAGTCACCTTGAACGTGGTCCTGATCCGAAAACCAACGCACAGGAAGCTGTCTGAGGGAACCTAGCAACCAGACAGGAAGTTAACACACTGAGCTTAGCAACCAGACAGGAAGTTAACACACTGAGCTTAGCAACCAGACAGGAAGTTAACACACTGAACTTAGCAACCAGACAGGAAGTTAACACACTGAACTTAGCAACCAGACAGGAAGTTAACACACTGAGCTTAGCAACCAGACAGGAAGTTAACACACTGAGCTTAGCAACCAGACAGGAAGTTAACACACTGAGCTTAGCAACCAGACAGGAAGTTAACACACTGAGCTTAGCAACCAGACAGGAAGTTAACACACTGAACTTAGCAACCAGACAGGAAGTTAACACACTGAACTTAGCAACCAGACAGGAAGTTAACACACTGAACTTAGCAACCAGACAGGAAGTTCACACAAGTCAAAGAGGAACAAATTCAACCAATGATTCAGACATAAACTTCACATCAATGATTTATCACCTTCATATCATTTGATTTTCTAAAATATTTTTTTTTGGACGATTTCATGAAGAAAAAACAAATTCAAGTGATCCTTCTTCATGACGTCCATGTTTACTTGGTTTCTGTCATCTTAATTTACTCTCATCAATCATTTTCATCTAATGTTTTTTGGCAGCTCAGATGTCGGAGTGTCCTGAACACACCAACAAGGCGCGTTTGTTCTCACATCTCTAACAGGAAGCTACAGGTTTAAGTTCAAGAAAACAAACTGGATCTGAGAGCATGTGGATGCTGGAGTTCTGGTCCGGTGGTTCGGCTGTCAGGTGTGTCCGTTACTCACAGAGTCCATCTGAATGACCACAGTGTGTCCTTGGAGCTCATAGTGAGAGACGCTCGGCACCATCGCATCTCTGAACTGTGATGAAGACAGAGTCTGTTACACAACATGTAGTTCAGTCTGTCCTCACACTGAACTCAGAGCAGCTGTCACCTGTCTCAGGTCCTCCAGGTGTGCATCAACACCTGTGGGCAGCTGGATCTTCATCACCGTCAGACCGGACTCTGTCGACACCTCGTTAGGAGGAGGATTATACCTGTAACACACACACACACACACACACACACACACACACACAGATGTATGTGTGAATCCTGGGTTCATTCAGAATATTTAGTTTTGTGTTAAACAAGATTTGAGGTAAAACTTTTTTACTTTGCACAGGCGACTATGTGTGGAGCGCTCATACTGGGATCTGAGGAGGAGAAGAAGAAATGTACTCTGATGAAAGACAGGCAGGCAGACAGACAGACAGACAGGCAGGCAGGCAGGCAGGCAGGCAGGCAGGCAGGCAGACAGTCAGGCAGGCAGGCAGGCAGTCAGACAGACAGACAGACAGGCAGGCAGGCAGGCAGGCAGACAGACAGACAGGCAGACAGACAGGCAGGCAGACAGACAGACGGGCGGGCGGGCAGATGGACGGACGGACAGACGGACAGTACTGAACTTAATACTCACTGCTGGAGGTGTCGGGGCCCGCCACCTCTATAGTGAGGTCAAAGTTACAGTTCTGGTTGGACGCAGTGGTCTCATAGTAAACTGTCTTCATCTGGAAACACAGCGAGAACAGTTACAGTCCAACGCCTGACACTCACACATGCTGCTGGATTAAACCACACCCACCTTCACAGTGGACACGCCCCTCCCATAACCAGTGGTCGCAGTGATGTCATCATTATTTGTCACCTGGCAAAAAAAGACAGAAGCTGTGTCCCATTTCAGGGGCTGCGTCCTTTGAAGGACGCATTTGAAGACCAATTACATTTGGAGGACGCACCGCTACGATCCTTCCCGGCCTCACATATCCCAAGATTCTTTGTACGCCGCTGCTCAGTCCCGAAAAAAAATGACAATAGCGGCATCAACCTACCTGTTAACTAGCTAATACTGCTAATAATGATGACATTACTGTAGGTTCAGATCACAGGTGTACCTCTCCACGGTCCTCTCTTAACCGATGGAGCCGCTTCTCCTCTTCCACCAGAATCAGCAGGATTAAAATGAAAATCAAAAAGTGCTCTGGGTCAAACGTTTTTACTTTCTACTTTCCAATCTTACTTTCGCGGGCCTGTGTGGAATAAACTGTGATGTAAGGGTAAGGTCGGGAACATCTGGTGACGCAACCAGGACATACTCATTTCATACTCATACTCAATACGCCCATTTAACCTCGGCTGTCGACACCTTCGAAGGATGCAGCCCCTGAACTGGGATATATCTAATGGCAGAAGGAAAAAATAAAACACAGCAGACCCGTCTCACCATCCTCCTCCTGTCTCACTCTCACCTGGATGGGCGAGGCCACGGGTCGGCTCTGGGTCAACTGGACCCGTCCCACAGATCCCTTCCTGTTGCGGATGTTGATGTCCTGATCGAGGACGGCTCGAGGGACAGCTCTGCTGTACTCTGTCAGTGCCTCCAGAGTCAAGACTGTGTCCTGAGAGACAGACAGGTCAAAGGTCATCCAATAGAACACCTGTAGTGTGTTACAGTGTGTGTGTGTGTGTGTGTGTGTGTGTGTGTGTACCTGAATAGAGTAGAAACCCTCTCCATAGTGCTGGTCCTGGGTCAGCCAGGACAGGATGGGGTTAGCATCCTGGATCCTCCCCTTTAACACAGACCCAATCATCAGTAATCAATAATCAGTAATCAATGATCATTATGTTTGCTGTGACTGGTGAATCTGATCCCTCTGCTGATCACTGTCCAAACAAATGCTTCCTAGACTTTAATTAAACCTGTGACAGCTGACAGAGCAGCAGCGTGTTGGAAGTCCTCAAAAACATGAAAACAACCTCCAAAAAATCAGATCTGGAGGCGATGACTGTGAGTCAGCGTTGATTCTAACAGAGGGCGCCGTCTACAGGTGCGCCGTCTACTGGTGGACCAGCCCTCAGGTTGACACTCGTTCACTCAGCTCGAGTGACGAGTTACAGTGAAGATGTCAGGACGGAGACGGGATTGACTGATGAGACGTTAACGCTTCAACACATCAACGAGACATCAACATGTTTCATGACAGTCAGTCAGAGGTTGTTGAACATGTTTGGGATGACGGGAGATAATCGATGTTCAAGGAAAACAACGTTCAGAGACATATTTCACCCAGAGTCATTTCACTGATAAGCTGTCATCAAATAAAACTGTTCCTGCAGCCGGACAGAAGATTTTTACAAAGTGGTTGAATGTCCAAGAATCTGCAGTGAACATTTTCATGTAGCAGATGAGACCGAGTGAGACTGGAGGTGAACAAAGAGTCTCGTGCTCCTGATGAGGATGACAGGATGAAGACAAAATCAAACACAAGACAGAACAGGAAACAAACAGGAAGCAAACAGGAAGTAGCATCACCTTGAGGAGCAGAGTCAGCAGGACGTATACTGTCATCTCCACTGTCTGACCGCTGGATTGGTCGGGTTTCAGCCAATCAGCTGTCACATTGGCCTCCTTCCAGTACCTGAGCTCAACAGGGTTACCTGCTCACACACACACACACACACACACACGTATGTGATGTCATTTAACATCAGCTGGACGGGGACGTGTGACGTCTCGCTGTCCAACAGAATCAAACGCACCTTTGCTCTGAGCTTTCCTCTCCAGGTGGAGGAGCAACGTGGAGGCAGCCATGCTGTTGGGGTCATGAAGGGTCAGAGCGTAGGTCGCCACTGCACGCACATACAAACTCTTCACACCTGAGGCATGCTGGGAAATGTAGTTTGCTGCAGAATTCTTGCTGTCTTCCTGAAACTGAGAGCGAAGAGCACGAGAGGAGAGGAAACAAGGTGAGGAGAGGCCGAGGAGGATGAGGAGGTGACAGGAGGAAGAGCAAGAGGCGTGTTCTCACTTGGAGCTGCAGGATTGGATCTTTGATGCTCGTCGCTTTGTGTAATGCGATCAGCACGAAAGACGTCAGATACACTGATTGGTCGACTGGATTCGCCCCTGCAGCCTGCAGCCAATCAGAAACACTCATGTCTGAAGATCACATTTTGCATATGTATGTAACATAGTGAGACACTGACAGGAAGTGCTACTCAGTAACAGAGGAAACAGAAGAAGGAGAGTCGCTGCTCACCATGACTTTGTTGGCTCTGAAGGAGGATGCATCGGTGAAGGACCCGTCCGGCCGCTGAGTGCTGTGGATCAACCAGGCCACAGATTCTGACAGAGACTGACGATGGTCCGACTGATGGTCCACAGAGACCAGCTGATCTGCTGCTGACAGAGTCTTCACCACCTGAGCTGTCAGCCTGAGGAGAGACACAGGGACACAGAGGTCTCACCAGACTCCATTAACAAATGTGGTGATTTTAAGAGTTGTTGAGTTAAAACAAACTTTATAAGGTAGTGAAACTGTGTCTCTGACAGATTCTGACTCATTGTGTCCTTGTTGTAAATTCAGCATTAAATGAGAAGCTGAAGTTGTTTGTCTCCTTGTAAAAAGTGTCAGTTTGTGGCAGCATGTCTGTACCAGCCTGTCTGCTTCTGTGGCTAAAGTGCTAAAGTCTTACCTGCCAACATTGATCAGCTGTTTGAACACACTGTTTACACTGATTTCACCATTTACACTCCATTTATGAAAGAAGAAACATGTTATTGATCTGAACATGTCATATGTTACAAAGACACTAAACAGGAACAATATAGGCGACTTCTTTGTCCCCGTGGAGAAAGTCCCCAGACTCCCTTAACAAATGTGTCAGTTTAGTGAGTTGTTGAGTTGGAGACACTTTATAAACTCTGTGAAACTCTGTCTCTGACTCATTCTGCATTATTTGGACCTTCTTGTTAATTCAGCAAATGTTCTACAGGAACTTCTTTCTGTCTTTGAGTAGAAACATGGAGTCTGTTTGTTTCAGTGATGGACGGGTTTGTTTCATACAGAGCAGGAAGTGACATCACATCAGGACGCAGGTTAATGTGGCTGTGAACTGATGGACTGAGCATCTGTCAAGGTGTCGCTCTTAATTTGACCACTAGATGGCAACAATACAGCAGAGTAGAGGCCCCTGTGTGTGTGTGTGTGTGTGTGTGTGTGTGTGTGTGTGTTCCTACCAGGTGCTGGATTTACTGTTCATCCACATGCTGTAGCTGGAGTCTCCTCGTCGGAAAGAACTAATGGCAACCAGACCTGCACACACACACACACACACACAAATAAATAAATAAACATAGTCCTCAGTGTGTCCTCAGTGTGTCCTCACCCTCTCTGATCTTCTGTCTCAGATCTCTTGAGTTCTCCTGGATGTTTCCTCCCAGGATGTCCCAGTGCCTCGCCGTCTCCAAGTACTGGTACACCTGGATCAGGGGGAGGAGCTCATCAAGCGCGGCCTCCGCTGACCCGGCCGGCAGGTTGAGGAGCTGCCTGATGCCCTCTGGGCTGAGCGCCACCGACAGGACGTCTCCGAGAACCTCACCTGTTCAAAAACACATCACAGCCTGTGTCAGCTGTTCAGACTGGACCTCATCAGAACCAAGCAATTTAGTATCTGATAGCATCAAGAATATATCAGAACTGTAACAGATTATATTTAATCTCATCACATAAAGCTCCTGTGATGGGTGGACATGTTGTGTTGGAGGATTTATACGATTTAACGTACCAGACATGTTGTTAAAGATCAAACTCAGTAGTGATTACTTATAGCAGTATGTCAGTGCAGAGTTCGGCCACACGGCTCAGTGCGTCTCACCGTGGACCGTCAGCATCCTCTCCACAGCCGTGTTGGGAACAATGTTGGTCGGCAGGTTGTTCTTCAGCTTCACAGTCCTCTTCTCTGAACCTGCACCAGCACAGAGACACAGACTGACACAGAGACACAGATTGACACAGAGACACAGACTGACACAGAGACAGAGAGACACAGACTGACACAGAGACACAGACTGACACAGAGACACAGATTGACACAGAGACACAGAGACATAGACTGACAGAGACACAGACTGACACAGAGACACAGACTGACAGAGACACAGACTGACACAGAGACACAGAAACACAGACTGACATAGAGACACAGATTGACACAGAGACAAAGAAACACAGACTGACACAGAGACAGAGAGACACAGAGACACAGACTGACAGAGACACAGAGACACAGAGAGACACAGACTGACAGAGACACAGAGACACAGACTGACACAGAGACACAGACTGACAGAGACACAGACTGACACAGAGACGCAGACTGACAGAGACACAGACTGACACAGAGACACAGAGACACAGACTGACACAGAGACACAGACTGACAGAGACACAGACTGACACAGAGACACAGACTGACACAGAGATACAGACTGACAGAGACACAGACTGACACAGACTGACACAGAGACACAGATTGACACAGATTGACACAGAGACACAGAGACACAGACTGACACAGTGACACAGTGACACAGAGACACAGACTGACACAGAGACACAGAGACACAGATTGACACAGATTGACACAGAGACACAGAGACACAGACTGACACAGTGACACAGAGACACAGACTGACACAGAGACACAGATTGACACAGATTGACACAGAGACACAGAGACACAGACTGACACAGAGACACAGATTGACACAGAGACACAGAGACACAGACTGACAGAGACACAGACTGACACAGAGACACAGACTGACAGAGACACAGACTGACACAGAGACACAGAGACACAGACTGACAGAGACACAGACTGACACAGTGACACAGAGACACAGACTGACACAGAGACACAGACTGACACAGAGACACAGATTGACACAGAGACACAGAGACATAGACTGACACAGAGACACAGACTGACACAGAGACACAGACTGACAGAGACACAGACTGACACAGAGACACAGACTGACACAGAGACACAGACTGACACAGAGACACAGAGACACAGACTGACACAGTGACACAGAGACACAGACTGACACAGAGACACAGAGACACAGACTGACACAGAGACACAGACTGACAGAGACACAGACTGACACAGAGACACAGACTGACACAGACTGTGAGCAGCTGTCAGGAGACGTACCGTAGCGTCCCTGTGGGTCGAGCGTCCCTCCAGACATTAGCTCCTTCTTCACTCCTTCAGGCTGCAAACACAACCGACATTAAAGCGAACAGCAGGAGAGGAAACAGAACAGGTCTGATCCCCACATAATAAACTCTGATCTTAGTGGGTTTAGTTTTCTGAGTGAAGTGATTCCTGTGAGTGAGGTTTGTTTTCATCAGCACATGAAAATCAAACACTGACAGGATTAATGAACTGATGATGTTTCATAGAACAGCATAAAAACAAGTCGTTTAAATTGGCTAATGTCCTGGCCAATATTTTGATATTTAGATGGCATGATTTAAAAACTAATACTCTTCTTTCAAAAGTAATTTAATGACTCATTGTCCAGAGAAGTTTCTTTCTCGCTCGATCTGAAACAACACGTTGTCCATCTTGATACGCACCACCACCCGCAGCTTCTTCTCCAGAATGTCTTTGGGTCCACTGCGTGTCTTCAGGGTGAAGGTCAGGGTGTGTTCTCCAGGCTCCAGGCCCAGCACAGTGAAGCTCACCTTCCCCACCTCCTTGGCTGACAGGCGCCTCCAGCTGCAGGTGGTGGATTTAAGCCCCGCCCCCCCGGCGGCTGGCTGGGACTGCAGCAGACACAACGCTGGGCCGACCGTCAGCGTCACGCAGTACTGACCAGACGAGATCAGATGTTAAAGAGTTACACGTGAGAAAACATTCAAAAAATAAACACAATCATCAACAGAAGGTGAAGAAATAACAGTTTTGATGTCTGGGCTGCTAGCTGCACAGCTAACTGATCTAACAAGCTAACAACAGCTATATTTGGCAGCAGTTACACTGGTGACCTGCTGCCCCCCGTTGGTTTAGGGTATGAATTTGACAGATGGTTAATTATTACATATTGTGTCTTTAACATGTAGCTCAAACAGGCAGAGAATCATGGGAAATGTAGTTGACTGTGGTACCGTGATGGGGTCAGGCTGCTGGTTGTACACAGAGCCTTTGAGCTCCAGCTGTTCTCCTCGGACCACCTGATAGGGCAGTGGTACGTCCACGCTGAGTGGCAGATTGACCGACACCTGAAGAGGCTCCGCAACACAGATACCTGCAGGCGAGACACACCTGAGGTCCACTGACCCTGCTCACGCACTCACTGACCTCATCCACACCCTCCACCTGCACTGTTAGCTCATCAGAACCACTTGATGCTAACACTGTTAGCTCAGCAGAACCACCTGATGCTAACACTGTTAGCTCAGCAGAACCACCTGATGCTAACACTGTTAGCTCAGCAGAACCACCTGATGCTAACACTGTTAGCTCAACAGCTCCAGTGAAGCCTTCATGTTAATGAAAGTGTGAATCTGGTCTCAGGTGACGGATGAAGGACGATGATGAAATGCAGCAGAATAAGAAAAGTGACGACACTGCAGAATCTCACCATCGTTGAACATGCCGACGGCTCTGATCTGCCAGGTGGTCAGAGAGTCGGGTAGAGTTCTGACTGTAGACCGCTGACCCGGACTGAACACAGACACTGAGTTAGAATGCAGCCTCAGGACTGAACAGCTCAGTTACTTTTACTTGACTACTCTTCATATGAGGGACTTTCACTTTGACCAAAGCAGTATTTTAACACCACATCTTTACTTTTACTTCAGTACAACTGTTTGGTCAGAAGCATCATCACTGAAATACATATACTCAAAGTACCAAAAGTATAGTTACATTGAGCCCATCTCACTACTTCAGCCTAATCTATGAATTTACACCAGTTATCTGAATTATGTATTTTTTTACCACCTGAATAATATAAAAGTACAACACTTCTCTCTGAACTCTACAAGTACAAGTACAAAAAATTTAGTAAATCTACTTAGTTACTTTCTAGCACGGCTTTAATTTGCTGGGTGTGTTTGATTTGTGTCACCTGATGGGCTGCACCTCCCACATCCAGCTCTCTGGAAAGTAGCTCCGCACCAGAGAGGGAGCCTGGTCGAAGTCAGCCCCCAGTGCTGCACACACAGAGACACACACCCGCACACACACACACACACACACACACACACACACACACACACACACACACACACACACACTATAAGGACCAGCTTCAGTTTCAAAACAGGCTCATTTGTTGGTGTTAGCATGTTTCCAGATATCAACCCAGGTTCTGTTGATCCAGATAACCTCGAGAGATGAACCACTCTGGGATGTGTGAAGCTAAATGTGTAGCAGTAAGAAGTTAATGTTGCTAATGCTAAGCTAATGCTTCAAACAGACAACATCACGGTCACATGACTGAAATGTCTCCACCACTAAGAGTCTTACTACACAATTACTATCCAGGTTTTCTATAAATTGATCAATGTACAAGTTGTAAAGTCAGAGTTAGAACAGTGTGGAACTACAGTGGCCTGTAAAGACGGACTAGTGAGTTTAATCTCCAGGGAACTTAAATCCAGCCTGAACTGAATAAATTGTGAATTAACTCAGTACAGCTGAGCCGCCATGCTAATGTTAGCATAAAACAGCAGCAGCTAGCATCTCTGCATTCTAAAGCCCCCAAAAGTTAACAGGAAGAACTGGCCGTGTGTGTGTGTGTGTGTGTGTGTTTTGTTCACCGTTGCGTCCCAGAACCAGGTCCTGGTCCTGGTCCAGGTGCTGCTGCATGAACTCGCAGCATTCTCTGAAGGCCTGACGGCAGGGCAGAGGAACCTTGCTGTAGTGCTGATCAGCGAACTTTTGGCAGGTCATAATCTTTGGAATGAACTTCATCCCGTTTTCACAGCACGTCTTCGCACGGCCGTAAGTGTGAGCTGAGGGAGAGAACACAGCGTCACACACACTTCACACTGTGACATCACAGCTCCACCAACATGCAAACAACATGTAAACAACACGTAAACAACATGTAATGAACAACACATGAACAAGCTTTCAGGACTTGAACCGCAAATAAACGAGTAAACAACCGTTCTCACCTTTCTTCTTCTTCTCCTCTTCAGTCAGAGCTCGCTTTGGACGCACAGCTGCTGTGCACGTTTCAGCTGCACACACACACACACACACACACACACACACACACACACACACACACACACACACACACACACATTAATCCCACCACAGTTGATTCTAATACCCAGTCGATGGTCACTGATTGATTGATTGATTGATTGATTGATTGATTGACGTACTGCTGCTCGATGGGTTGGCGTTAGCGTTGGTGATGAAGGTGAGGCCGGCCAATCGGAACACATCTGCGCTGTCTCTGCCGCCGCCCCCGCCACAGCCCAGGTCGCTCTGCTCAATGTGACGCAGAACCTGCAGGCCACCAAACATCCTGTCACTGATGCTGTCTGTGTCTTAGACCTGATACTGAGATTAACCAATGGGATGTGATCTGTGTTACCATGGAAACAGGGTCCCTGTAGTTGGGTCGTAGTGTGAAGAGGGCGGAGTCCACAGCAGACAGAGCCACCAGACCCTCCTGATTGGCCCGAATGTCCAGCTGGAGCCTTTCCTTTGGTTTGTAGTCCCGCACACGGTACGACACCTCAGTCTGATACACACACACACACACACACACACGACTTGTATGATTGACAGGATAAAGTCTTTCTTAACTTGGCTGTGATTATCTGAAGCCTGATCAGAGGTCAGAGGTCAGAGTCCTGTCAGTGGAGCTGAAAGTTGGTCTGTGGTTCAGGTTTAAGTTTAAATCTGAAGATGGTAACTGCTGTCTCTGGACCGACCATGCAGTTTGTGTGCTGACGTCTGCAGAATCAAACAGTCGAGTCTCGTTGTACCTGCAGTCCGTTGACACACTTGTCTCTGACGTCCAGCCAGACGGAGTCCGCCACCAGCTCAGACGTGCCCTCTCCGTACAGGATGTAGTAGACCAGCAGTCTGATGGACGGGACCATGGAGGGCGTCACCAGGAAGCTCAGAGTCTGTCTGTGGTCGGTGCTGGAGAAGAACTTTCGACTGCCAAACTCCACCACCTTCCCTTTAGAGAGCACCTGAGAGGAGTGATGTCATCAGTAACTATGGAAACAGGCCAAACACACAGGACGTGCATCATCAGCTGTGTTGTCTCACCAGGAAGCTGAGGGCTTTGACAGGCACGTAGGAGGGCGTGGCCGAGTACACCTTGATGCTGGCGAAGCGTCCCACCTCCAGACCTCGGCCGGGCAGCGGCGGGTCGATGTAAAGGTACCGCTGGTTAGGAGAGTGATACGCCACCGCCTCCAGGCTGAGAGCCGCCTGACTGGCAGCTGGGAGGGCGGGGTCCGCCGTGTCAAACTGCGCCAGGGAGAGGAGACAACAAGGAAACACGTCGAGATTAAACAACAAGTCAACAACAGCTGGACAAACACACACACACACACACACACAACAGCATGAGCACAAGTAAACAACACATGAAGTCAATAACATGTAGTCAGCTAAATGTGCGTGAACAGAAACATGTTAAAGCTCCTCCTCCTCCTCCTCCTCCTCCTCCTCACCTTCAGCACCGCCCGGACTCCATCACTTGGTATGTTACAGATGAAGACAGCGAGGCCGTCTGATTGGCTGATGGCGCTGTCAGGACAGGGGATTTGCTCGGTCTCTCCTCCTACTTTAAACAGCTGTCGCTCCGACAGACGAATTGGAACCCGGTTCACCGGTTTGTCCAGGTGATCCTTCACCAACACCTGCAGAGACGATCATTAATCAGTGGCTGTTCTGGAGGTTCACACAGATCTCACTATCTAAAGACCTGAGAGTCGTTTCTGCGTCTCCTCCCGTCTCTACTTGTGGTGCGTTCACACCTGGTGCAGTGCAACACACACCTGGATGTTATAAGGCAGTCCCGGTTTGATGAATGGGGGTGTGGACACCAGACTCAGGCTGTAAGGTGATTTAACGAACTTCACAGCAGCAAACTCCGCCTCCTGGTTGAGACCACCTGAGAGAGGAGGGGTGAGGAGGGGTGAGCACACCTGGGCGTGTGAATGTGTGTTAGTGATGTAAACATGAGGTTGAGGATGCGTAGTGGTCGTGTGTGTACCTGTTTCCTCCTGCAGCAGGACAGCCACGTACAGGTGCATCCCCACCAGACTGTTGAGGTCTTTTGGTCCGTCATGTTTGGACAGAACCTTCTCCATGTTGACCGTGACGTCCACCTCACCTGTCGAGGACAACTGAAGGACACAGACACTGGTGACATTTCTGTCTGAGCTCAGCTGTAAATCACATGTGGTTTATCAGACTTTAAAGGAGCAGTCCACCGCAACATTAGCACTGTCTTTATGAAAGATCTGCTCTACAATAACACGGCCTCTTGTTCTTACTCGCTCTCTGGAAACAGAACTGGGGATGAGAACCGGAGGATTCTTCCCACGAATGTAGCCATAACGCAGAAACACTTCACCGTCAGCTACCGGAGCTCCATGAAGATACCTGAGAGAAACACACGCTGTAGGTTAACAATCACAGCGTCTGCGCTATGTTCTGAGGTGGCGTCAGCTCGTGTCTTCACCTGGCGGACACCTTGAAGTTGAAACTGTTGAATTGTCCGTAACTGATGAAATTTGATTCTGGTTCCATCTGGATGGAAAAACTAGGAAGAACTGAAACAAAACATTCAATAATCAACATCCGACATCACATCTGATGACCAACATGAAGTTTCCATCTGCTCTTACCGTATTCCTTAACTTCAAACTCTGTTCTCGCTGAAGTGGTGAAATTATCAGAGTAGGAGGCTTCAATGGACCAAATCCCCAACCTGGAATCACAGCAACAACGTCAGCCTGGAATCAGAATGTGTGCAGATGAAAAGGTCTGTTTGGTTTGTAAAGCTCTTACTTGGGTTTGATGGGGATCTTGAAGGGATTTTGCATTGACGGGATTCCATTGTTGGCGTCGATCATCTCCACGATGTCCACTATCACATCCTGTGGGTCCTGTTGAGGAGAGGTCATTGATCTGTGATCACTTCAGTCAACACGCTGCACCCTGCTGGTCAGTATTTGTCGTTACACTCACTCTAAAGGTCAGGAAGACGCTGCGCTGGGCCGGCCTCAGCTCCTGGCTCAGAGAGAACGCCCTCACTTTGACTGGACACACACACACACACACACACACACACACACACACACACACACACACACACACACCAGTATTTTAAGTACAAATTGAGGTACTTGCACTTCACTTGAGTCTCTTCGTGCTTCGCTCTGAAGTGAATATTGTCCTCTTGTTAACTTCAACTATCTGCAGTGCAGAGGATTGTGGGACACTGAGGATGTGTTGTGCTCAGGGGAGGCTCTCACCGCTCTGATGGGGCGTGTACAGCGGTTTGTCAGTCTGGATGAACAGGAAGCCGTTGGTGCGGCTGACAGGGATAGACAGGTGTCCGTTGATCACCGGTGATTGGACGTGGAGGATCACGTGACTCACGCTCTTATCCAGCTGACCTGGGAACAGCTGTAGAGGGAAACAAGAGAAGAAGTAATGATCAGAATCTCAGCCAGAGGTCAGCTCTGTTGAATCCCAGCTGACCCGCTCTGTGCATCATGTCTGACCCGGACTCTGGCAGCAGCCTGGTGGTGGTTGTTGGCATTGAGGGTCACAACTTCCTGGGCCAGAACCACATGATTGGCCGCCATGGAGGTCTTCAAGTAGACGTAGACCGTCACTTCGTCTGTAAAATCGAACAACTGCAGCAGCACCGTCTCCACGGCGTCCAGACGCAGCGAGAGAGGAGCTGTGATCAGATACCTGAGAGAGGACAAGACAGGGAGGCTTTACTTCCTGTTACACAGGAAGTGGTGGAGCAGCAGGGAAGAGCCTCCTGACATGATCGGGAGCAAACATGGATCCTTCATCCAGTGGCTAAGTTGCATTGTGGGTAATGTAGGTGGCAGGATTTGAGGCAGAAGAAGAGCATGGAATGAAAAAAGTGAGTGTTAGAGAAGACGACTAAAGCCTACATTACCCACAATGCAACTGAGGGACATCACTGGAGGCAGTTAATGAGATGATGCAGCTTCACAGAGTTGTGCTGTCATGAACACCTGTACGCACACTTCACCTTCACTGAACCGCCAGAAAATAAACCACAGAACACACCAGAAAATAACGAGAAACACGACAAAATGTCGACTTACGTTCTGGAATCAGCCTCCGTCCTCCAACAGAGACAACACACACACATCAGGAGGACACACAGCTTCATCTTGTCGCTGAGGACAAAACACACAACTGACTGAGAAACTGACTGTGACACAGAGTCACATCTGATTAGTTATTGATCAACCCGACTGTTGGCTAATAACTGAGAGTCACCAGACAAGCGGGAAATCCTTAGTGTGTGTGTGTGTGTGTGTGTGTGTGTGTGTGTGTGTTTGTGTGTGTGTAGAGCTGAGTGTGTGTCCCAAAGGTGAGTTTACTCAGCCTGTGTGTTCAGATCTTACACAACAGTGTCGACTCCAAAGTTTGTTCATCAGTCGCTCATCAAATCAGAAAGAAATCGCTCAGGTCTGTTTGTTGGATTCTTTCTGTTCTGCAGTAAAAATATGAAAATGTTTCAGGACAAGATCATCGAACACTTCACCAGCAGCCGCAGAGGAAGTCCTGCGGGCGGCGCTAGAGGATCAATCATGGAGTCAGCACACCTAAAGCAGCAGTTCACCCAAACAGCAACCTCAGTCCTCCTCTCCTCCTCCTGATGATATAGAAACAGTGAAACAGAGCTGCAGCTTTCTGCTGAACAACTGAAGCAGCTGAGACTTGATTTAAACATCAGATGTCTCCATCAGCTCGTCTGCTGTGATCACAGTCTGCAGCAGAGAAACATCACTAACTGATCTCAGACCAGATCTACACCTTTATTAACACGAAGTCTTCATGTAGCTGCTGAGCTAACAGCGTTTGTGTGTTAGTAATGTAAATGTGACCCAGTGACTGTTTGGGTGAACAGTTCCTTTAAAGCTGCAGTCTGGAGCTTTGAGAATAAAGTGGACTTAGTCAGAACATGTGACTGAAACAGCTCCCAGGTCAGCCCTTCTTCTCTCTGACTTCTAAGCCCCTCCCACAGAGGAGCAGGCTTGTAACCATGGTAACAGAGGACGCCAGATAGACAAGATGGCGCATTCCAAATAACAACAATACAATCAAATTCCAGTGAGAGTGACTTCACTGTAAAGATCCAGAGTATCAATAAATATTCCTCACATCACTGTAGACGAGTTACCAGGTGATCATTCAGGTGATCATCATCACCTGCTGCCTTTCTGAAGCATGAGGAACGTTATTTCTCTGAACCAGTTCAACCACTTCAGAGCTACTGAACACAAACTAACGTTATTATAACTGCTGGTCACTTAAAGACACTTTTGCTAACTAGTAGCCATAAAGATAAAGCTAAACACCAGAGTTAGCATACAAGCTAACTAGCTAGATTTAGCAACAAGCTACGTAGCTCAACTGCAACATCGTACAGCCATATGAGCTATTGCCAGTATTAATGTAACCGCAGCCATCTTGGCCTTGTGGTTAAAACACAGAGTGAAACATATATCCAGCAGGTTCTTACCTGTCCAGCAGAAAAGTCCTGACAGACCCGCAGCTCCTCCACCTCTGAAATGATGCTCTGATATTTGTCCTTGTTTTCTCTCTGGCTCGGTCCAGTTCTTTGTTTCTAACTGCTTTTCTTCTTCAGTCTTCTTATTTCTTCTCTGTGTTGCGGGCGATGGTGGGGCATGTTTCTGCTCTGTTGTTGTTGTCTGTTCTCCTCCATTGTTTACAGTTTGAGTATAAACTATCTGACCAGGTGAGAGCAGACACTGCAGCTGTGCGGGGGAGGGGGCTGCCCAGTGCCTGCTGCAAATTACAGCCACTGTGTGGAGCCACAGACAGCTGACCTGTATCTGATTCTTCTGTCAGATCATAATGACAATTTTAGCAAATATAACAAAAAAGTAGTTACAGACTACAACTTTAAATATTAGTGTATATTATATTAGTAAAGTATATTAGTGGTAAATACAGACTAAACATAACCATCAAATAATGATCCAAACAGATATAAAAACTCAACATGCAGATTTTTATGAAATATCATTTTCATTCTGATTGGCAGTTTGTATAAACTGAATGTGTGTGCAGCCAGTCACAGAGCAGCTCTTCATTGATAAAGTGTCATTTCAAAATAAAGGGAAAAAAGAGCAAAGTATTATTTTAAAATAACATTGAAGAACAGATCACAGAGACATTACCTGAGTGTGACCCAATCAGAGATCCATAAATGTTATTTTCATTTTGCTAACTGTGAGTTTGTTTGCATGAATTTACATAATCAATAAAGTTATTCAGGTTTGTTTTTCTCACCATTATCATTTTTACATTCTGAACACTTTTACTGTATTTGAATGGAAACTTGCAGGTGGAAATTAACTCAAACATGTTTATTACAAAACACATTGATTTTATTTTGTGTGCACCAGGTGATAATTTATTCATAAATCTTGTTAATGTAATTTGTTTATAAATATGAAATATAAAATATAATCATAACCCTAACCCTAACAAATAAAGTTAGAAAATAACTTGATAGTTAGTTAATATGAAGTTTTATCTATGAAATAATCCACTAAACACTTTTTCATGTGAAATGTCCTGAAACATAATGAGCCTCCATGTTGGCTAAACTAAAGTTATCATTAATATACTAATATTATGTTGTAATATGATACATACGATATGTGGTGTAGCGTTGTTGGCAGCAGTCAGTCAGTGTGGAGCTGCACATGAACACAGCAGATCATCAGCACGAAGCTTTCATACCGTTAACATGCTCGTTATTGTCAGTTAAAGGAGCAGTTTGTGGTTTTATAGAGGAAACATAAACTGAGTTCTAATGTTTACAATATTGATCAGAAATAATACAAACTTTATTCCATAAGTGAGTAAACAAGCTGCTCTCAGAGGAGAATGAGGTCCCTGGACACTCTTTGAAGCTCGACAGGTGGCAGGGTCCGCCTCGTCTGCCACAGTAAACTCATGGAGTGCTGGAGGTCAAAGGTCAGTGATACTTTATTGGGAGTATATTCAGATACAAAGTCCTTTATAGAGTCAACATCCTTCATAAACTGATACATGTGTCATAAACATATAGAGATAAAGTGACAGCTGAGTTATATTCTGAGCATAAAGCAGGTCTCATGTTTATATTCTTCTCTCTGACAGTTCACACTTTATTTACATTAACGAGGAGCGTCGCTCTCGTTCGGCCTCGTTACTTTATGATTATTTAACATCTTTATACACAAACAAGCTGGAGGGAAACACACAAATCATTTACAGAGATTAGACTTTAACATTCTTATATTTTCTAACAGGCATCAACTGAACCTGCCTGAGACCCAATTTGGGTCTCAACACTTAGCTTAAGAACAACAGACATAAACATAATAATTAGAATAATAATTAAATATTTAACATTTCAGGCTCTGCCTATTTTAATAAGTGAGGCGCTTCTTTAAAGGAATCTGCAGAGATTTCAGTAGAATTCCTGTTCGGTCAGTCGAGCTGAAGTGACGAGGTCACCTCCTCC
>NC_051043.1:30783309-30804485 GCF_904848185.1 Acanthopagrus latus
TATCAAAAACAGAAACGAATCTGACGAGAACATTAAATTAAAATTAGAAACACGCGAGTTAAAGGCCGCGAGGGGAGTTTGATTTATTTCTGCAATTAAGACAGAAAAATATAAAATAATAATTTACTAAATTCAGAAACACGATGAGACGCTTTAAAGAATTATGAATGAATCATAAGCTGCACAATTAATCGATTAATTCTAATCATCAGGAGTTTCGCCGGCGGCCGCAGAGATTCTGAGCACATCCAAACAGTCTGATCGGCTATTGATCAGGTCAATTAATGAACAATAATCAGATTAACTGTGTGTCTGAAATTAACATATTTTTTATCTTCAGAAAACAATTTAAACTTTGATGAAAATAATTTAAACTAAAGGTGAGAATGAGCTGATCAGGCCGATTGATCACTAAGATCTGAAGTTGTTTCCGCAATAAAAACTGTTACATTCCCAAAATTGTTTTAATTTAATTAGTGACGCATCCAGTAATTGTATTAATGTGTTAATTAAACTCAGTCTGAAGTTTGAGTCTGAGATGAAACACGTGACGTCAGTTAGAATTCTAATTCAGTAAAATGTTAAAGTTTAATCATCAGAAACAGAATATCAGAGGCGGATTAATGATCAGATGATCGATAGTTGAAAATGACTGTGTGAAATGGAAACGCTGATGTGAGAAACATCAGCAGAGTTAAAGTGACTCTTCAGCCTCACGCGGACATCTGATGAGCGGATACTGAGTATCGATCACATCAGACTGTATTGATCCCTGAACTGAGCTTCAGTGTGTGAAACTGAAACTCATTTCAGGTGAAAAGTTCATTAAGTGTAATTAATTAATTGAAGTGACGTCACTGACCTCCGGAGAAGGACTGGGCGAGCACCTCGGCGGTGAAGGCGGTCTTGGGGCTCGCGCTCGGGGCGGTGCGGTCCTCGTGCTGCAGGTGATGCTGGTGCTGGTGGTGCTGCTCGCCCAGCACGTGCCTCCAGCGGCCGTACAGGAAGCTGTGCAGGATGTCCGACGTGATGATGTCCGCGAGGGACAGCGGCTGCTGCGGCTTGAAGCCCGGCTTCAGGCCCAGCGAGGAGCCGGGCAGCACGGAGCCCATGGCGGGGCGGGAGGCAGCGGGAGCCGGTGTCAGCTGGACCGGAGAGAGACCACGTCCTGCAGGGGGACACAAGTTTAAAGGTCCGAGGAGCTCGAGTCAAACTCCACCGCTGGTATCGGTTCTGGTTCAGAGGCAGAAGAGACGTGAGTGTCTGCAGGTTGTGTGTTCTGAGTTAAAGAGTGTGTGAGCGTCTGTGTGTGTGTGTGTGTCTATATAGACTGTGTAATGAGCCGCGATCACCTCCTCCAACAGGTCCATAAAGGGGGGGGGGGAGCGAGAGAGAGAGAGAGAGAGAGTGTGTGTGTGTGTCTTCCGTCTTGTCACACTGTAGAGACTCTCTGTTAGGACATAATGAGACAGAACAGAACAGAGCAGACCTGAGACCAGCAGTTACAGACCTGGTCCTGGTCCGGCTCAGTTCTCTGTTTTTAAAGGATCTGGTCTCAGCACCATGGGACGTTCTTTATCTGCAGAAACAGAAAATTCAGACATGTTGCATGCTGTACATTAATGTTCCATAATGTCTTTTCTCACCCATCAGCTGTACTGTATCCTGTCTCATGTGGGCATCATACCACATTAGATTGTACAGTACCATAAGGTACCATAAGGTACTGTACTGTACCATATCATACTGTGCTGCACTGTGCCGTATTGTGCCGCACTGTGCCATATTGTGCCATATTGTGCCCTATTGTGCCGTATTGTGCCGCACTGTGCCCTATTGTGCCGTATTGTGCCATATTGTGCCGTATTGTGCCGTACTGTGCCGTACTGTGCCCTATTGTGCCGTATTGTGCCGCACTGTGCCGTATTGTGCCGTACTGTGCCCTATTGTGCCGTATTGTGCCATATTGTGCCGTATTGTGCTGTATTGTGCCGTACTGTGCCATATTGTGCCATATTGTGCCGTATTGTGCCGCACTGTGCCGTATTGTGCCGTATTGTGCCATATTGTGCCATATTGTGCCGTATTGTGCCGTATTGTGCCGTATTGTGCCGTACTGTGCCGTATTGTGCCGTACTGCATCAGAGGCTTAATGATGACTTCCTGTCTCGAGCTGAACGTGTTCAGTGGTCGTATGTAACTAAGACTGTACTTGAGTAGAAATTGAAGCTACTTGTACTTTGTGTGTTGTTCTATGCGGCTGCAGTCTTGTGTCTGACAGCTTCAGATACTCGGACGGTTCCGTGGATCTGATTGTTCCCGGGCCTCCTGACCCGGCTGCAGGAACATGGTGAGCTGCTGGTGTTTGTGTTGTGGTCATGATGATATCTGCTGACACAAGGCAGGAGAAGGAGAATCCAGACGTCTCTGTGGTCCGAAACCTGCTAACAGACAAGAATGAAACTGGACAGTGGACAAAAATGTTTGGACACCTCTGGTTTTTAAGTGAGACCCGAAGATGACATATGTTCTGTTCTCAATGCAACAGACACAAAGATTTCTACTGTGTTTCTTTATTTATGTACAAAATTAAGTCAAATCTTTAGCAGTGGAATGTGAGTGGAGGAGGAGGAGGAGGTGTGCAGCAGTGTGAGTGACAGAGCAGGAAAACAGATTAGAGGACAGATTACCAAGACAACAGCTGCTTTCTTCATCCCTCCATTCACCCTCCTCCTCCTCCCCCTGTCGTCTCTCAACAGGATTATTATTCTCTCTTTCACTCTGATCTGTATTTATGAGCTTTTAAACATTTATTGTCGACACTCGTGAGCGCGACACACACACACACACACACACACACACACACACACACACACACACACACACACACACACACACTTGAAACATCAGATTGGATTTAATTTGGTTTTGATGATTTTCTGAATGTTTTGCACTCAAACAATTAAAATCTCGAACATTTTTTTTTTTAAATAAAAGAATCAGAAATAAATAAACTCCGAGAGAACCTGAGAGAGGTTTCATGTTTCATGTTATTTTTGTTTTGATGATTTTTAGAAGCTGAAAATGATGGAAAATATCAGACAGAAAGAAATTAATGAATTAATAAATAAATAAATTAAGAAATAAATAAATTAGTAATGAAACAAACAAAGAGGATTTGAAGCTGCAGCATCTTACACATATTTTCGGGATTTTAAATGTTAAATATAAAGTTTGTATTTATATCATGTATGTATGTACTATGTTTCGTTCTTTCAACTAAAATTGTTTTATTATCATGTTACATAAAATCTTTCATTATACTAAAAATACAAAATATATTTATTATAATTCTGGATTCATTTGATCATCATGATTTTTCTTCCGACACGGTTCTGGTTCTGGTTCTGGTTCTTCTTCTCTCCGCCGGCTTCAGGAGCTTCAGGCGGCTCTGTGAGATGTCCAGCCGGCTCTCCACTCCCCTCCGGCGGCTTCAGCGCCGGCTCTCCCCGCCGCGCTCCCCGGAGCTCCGTGCGTAACGGCTCGGTGCCAAAACACGAAGGCTGCGCGCTTTTGTTCCGGCGGACAGAGGAGAATAAAAGGAGAGAAAATCCGGGAATAATGGCAGATTTGCAAATGTTTTTCAATTGATTTGACTCAATGACGCTCGATTCTCTTTTTTCTGCTTCTGTTTTTGTCTCTTTCTTTCTTTTGGAGGAGAGTTTGGCTGCAGCCGCCACGCACGCGGGCCGAGCGGGAGTTTATTAATGGAGAGCCGCGTCTTTATTGATGGAGGACACGCTTTAATGAGCTTTTTACAACAAAAAAGCCTTCAGTGAGTGTGTCCCGGTGTCCTCTCCGCCTTTATACCCGCTGCATACAGCCAATAAGAACCACTTTAGTCCCGAAAAGACGACGGGAAGTCAGGAGGCGGAGGGAGCGGCAGGTGACTGGCACGCGTAAAGACAAGCGGGAGAGGAGAGGAGGAGAGAGGAGGCGAGAGGAGAGGAGGTGAACGGATAAGAAAAGGAGAGATGGGGAGGAGGAGGTGAAGGAGGAGGCGTTGGTGGGAATGAGCCCAAATGGCGCACTGATATTGTTCCGCTAACATGATTATCGCTGCGCTGCGGCCTCGTTAGTATTCATGCGGCCGGACAGACGCTGATAATCCTCCTTTAAAAAGCCTTTTAATGATCGTCAGCCGGCGGAGAGACAAGCTGTCAGCTGTCAGCAGCCAGCAGGAACATGCTCTGCTCCTCCTGCTCCTCCTCCTCCTGCTCCTCCTCCTCCTGCTCCTCCTCCTCCTGCTCCTGCTCCTCCTGCTCCTCCTGCTCCTCCTGCTCCTCCTGCTCCTCCTCCTCCTGCTCCTCCTCCTCCTCCTCTTCATCCTCCTCCTCCTCCTGCTCCTGCTCCTGCTCCTCCTGCTCCTCCTCCTCCTCCTCTTCATCCTCCTCCTCCTCCTCCTCCTCCTGCTCCTCCTGCTCCTCCTCCTCCTGCTCCTCCTCCTCCTGCTCCTCCTCCTCCTCCTCTTCATCCTCCTCCTCCTCCTCCTGCTCCTCCTCTTCATCCTCCTGCTCCTCCTCTTCATCCTCCTCCTCCTCCTGCTCCTCCTCCTCCTCTTCATCCTCCTGCTCCTCCTCCTGCTCCTCCTCTTCATCCTCCTGCTCCTCCTCTTCATCCTCCTCATCCTCCTCCTCCTCCTCCTCCTCTTCATCCTCCTCCTCCTCCTCCTCCTCCTCCTCTTCATCCTCCTCCTCCTCCTCCTCCTGCTCCTCCTCCTCCTCCTCCTCCTCCTCCTGCTCCTCCTCCTCCTCCTCCTCTTCATCAGGACGCAGACTCTCCTTCTCACGATCTTTGTTCATGTTGGAGCCTTTAAACTCTTTCATCACAATCAAATGTGACAAAATGTTAAAAATATCGTTTTGTTTTCATTTAAGTCCAAAACGATTAAAGATTAATATGACGTGATGTGACGTCACATCACACAATTTTATCACTTCACTGTCCTTCGGTTCTGATCAGTGAGTGAACTGGATCATCAGAACTGATCAAAACATGTTTTATTGATAATAAATCATTCAGTTTAATATCAGTTTAATATTTTGTGTCTGGTTCTGAAACCAGTCTGAGTTAATCAATCAGTCATTGACCAGCACTGATTGATCAGCACTGATTGAGCAGCACTGATGAGGAGTTTGATTGACAGGTTAATAAAGTCGGACAGGAAGTACTCAGATGCTTTACTTCAGTCAGTGTACTGATACCACTGAGTACAAATACTCGATTACAGTCAGTAATGTGACGTCAGCAGATGGTTGTGACGGATGTTCTGAGCGGTTCTGTTCGGTGAGAAATGTGCTGACACCATGTTCACGTTTGTTTAGTCCTAACTGTTAATAATTGATGATTAATAATTAATGATTAATAATTAATGATTAATCGCCATCAAGGATTTAACACATTAAAAATGTATTAACCTCCAATCAGAGAATGAAGCAGAACGTATCCTGATACAAAACTACAAATACTTAATAATTTATCAAAATAAGATCTGAAACACTGACCAGAGATTTTATTTATTTCACACAGAAGATTGTTTGAGTGTTTAAAATAATTATCAATGTAGCCTGTAAACCCTCCAACATGTTTCATATATAATTAATAATTAACTGATAATCAATTGTTAAAGCAGCTGAATCCAAACATCAACATTATCACAAATGATCGAGACGCTGAGAGCAGCAGCAGATCTCAGATCAGCTCTGAGTGTAATAAAGTAACAGTTTTAATCACCTGGCTGCAACATATTGTTTAAATGTGACATGATTGACTGAGTGACTCGTCTTCGTTATAACTAAAAGATAAATAATTTAACAAATCAGCTGTTAAACAAATTAAATATTAAAATAACAGAATCAAATCATGAAACAATTAAATCTATAGAATATCAGAAAATGAGTTTAAAATGTTTAATTTAATGATTAAACAGAGACTTGAATGAAATACAATTATTATAATTGACTCATTAATTATATTTAATTATCGTAAGTGATTTGTTCATTTTAACAGGCTAGAAAACCTGAAATGTCTGGATTCATTCTGGACGGTTCATCTGTAGTTATTGTTCTGTTGGACGCCTCAGACGGATGACGAGGACGGAGACAGACAGGAAGAGGGACTTTTATTGTGAAAGAGATGTGCAGTGAAATGGAGGAGAGGAGAAAGAGAAAGAGGGATGAAGAGATAATGACTGATGGAGAGATGAGACAGGAAACAACAAGAACTGAAGACTCCACGGTTACCGGCAGAGTGTGTGTGTGTTTGAGTGTGTGTGTGTGTGTGTGTGTGTGTGTGTGTTGCGGTGTGCGGCAGTGTGTCAGTGGTCATAAAGTACAGGAAGCAGCTCTGTAAGTACAGATGAACTCTGTGTGTGTGTGTGTGTGTGTGTGTGTGTGTGTGTGTGTGTGTGTCGGACCTGATTAATGATTAAAGTAATGGTGATCTGGATCGAGTCCAAATGTTTCCCATGATGCTCAGGGACCATCAGCAGCAATAAACTGTCTGTCTTCATCAACCGCAGCACGTGGACGAAAGTATGTGGACAGCTGAGCAGAGTGGAGCATGTGGCTGTGACTCAGCCAGGTTAGCTGGGATGAGCTAACCAGCTGCTAGCTGTAGCTTTGTACTCCAGAACTCTGAGCTTAGCTCCAAAACGCAGCTTCACTCCTCAGACGGCAGCAGTGGAGGTTTTAATCACCGTCTGTGACTCGGAAGTGGATCCTTTTCTGTGCTGTTCTAACCAGGGTTCTGATGTGTGGTGACCCATCAGGTTCTCAGTGATCCCAGAACCTTAAACTGTTCAGCTGCTCCTCCTCAGGTCCACTCCTGTAGACGGGCTGGTGTCTGTGCCTCCTTGGTTCTGCTTATATTGAGCAGCAGATGGTTCTGTTCGTCTCCTCCTGATATGGACTCTCGTGGTAGTTTGTAAAGCGGTCCATGGTGGTCTGTGGTCCTCACACCTCACTGGACGGGTCTCCTGAGGTCTCACACTGCAGTCGTGGGTTTTCCAACCAGCTGGGCTGAAGTCAATAAACACCCTGATGCAGCTGTGCAGACCGAGAGGATCCTCTGTGGATCTGTTGGTTCTGAAAGTGTACTGGTGAGGGTCCACGCTGGTAGGATGTTGTCTTTATGTGCTGGAGAACCAGTTCCTCTCACACTTCATCAGGACAGGGTCGACGGTAACATACAGACATCAGAGGAGAGTCAGTCCTGAGAGGAAGAGACGATTTCTACAACCTGTAGTCCTGATTCATCCCCGGAGGTCAGTGTGTGTGTGTGTGTGTGTGTGTGTGTGTGTGTGTGTGTGTGTGTGTGTGTGTGATTACAGTAATGTCTTAATGACAGATGACATCACACCATCTGTCTTCACTCTGGGAACATGAATAAATAATAAATCCCACTTCATGAAGAGATGCTGTGACGGCAACACACACACACACACACACACACACACACTGACAAAGCTACTGTGGTTCGTACTGTGTAAGATTTTGTTGCTAACTCATATGCTAACATGCTAACATGAGTCAGTCTGAGAAGTAGTTACCGACCTGAACATGACAGACGGCCTGTTTTCTTTTTGGTTTCCATCTGAAACAGACAAAATTATTATTTAATTCTATTATTTTACACGTTTTTATTCTGACACTTTGTTTTGTATCTGTGTTGTGGTTATCAGGGCTCATTACAGTGATGTTCTCCACATTACTGATGATTATTGATCAGAAATCCGAACAGTTTGGATGACTCCCTGAGAGGAACTGTGCAGGATCTCTACACATTTGAGGGCTTTTATTCTGTTGGCTGTCGCTGAAGTGACGAAAGCCTTCTTCTTAATGAGCTGCTGGTTGATTGGAGACGCCTGTTCTTTATGGTGCTGATGGGGTAGAAAATGGCTGCCGCTGGCTTTGGCTCTGGAGATCGAGCCATCAAAGTACCAACAGGTCAAGGCAGACAGCCACCACTGAGTCCGGTTCTACTCGAGGTTCCTGCCTGTTGCGTCTCTGGTCTGTGGCATGAGGTGACTTCTGTTGGCAGTTGCTGCTTTACAAATAAATAATTTGGTTGGTTGGTTGATTGAAAGAACACTGATGGTGCCACCGCTCTGAAGACGGAGCTAAAAACGTTCTAACAATTACAATCATCTGCAATGAAAAGAAAAGTTCTTATAAATATAAAAAAGAAATCTGTCAGAAATATCTAATATATCTGTGAAAAATATCTACATGTTTATAAATGATCATGTTTTTAAGAACATGGACATTTTTTCGCATTCTAATTTTGTTCACATTGTATTGTTCCGTATTTTCTGCTGCAGATTAATGAAACAGATAAAAACACATCAGTCAGAAAGAATGAGCCTGTTTATTAGCCCTCATGTTAATCATCATCATCATCATCATCCATCTTCCTCTTCCTCGGCCACCGACAGTCTCGTGGCTCGGGTTCATACACAACTCTATCTGTCAATAGAATCTAATAGAAAAATCTGCAGGTTACAGTTAGGACGTGTGTCCATTAGAAAAACAACAGAAACCATGAAACCAAAAAGCTCCCCGTCTCCCTCAGGATCAGGGTCTGGGACTAGGAAGATCTAAACTGGAGTGGACGGGTGGCGTCGTGTCCAGTCCCCTGCCCATCAGTTGGTCACTGGTTTAGACCCAGTACAACACCAAGCCTGGTACTGGACACAAGACCATCGTCCACTCCAGAGTTTTTAATAATTTTCAGGGAGGAACCCCCTCACTACAGCTCTCCTCGCCTCGGGGCCGCCACGCCGACGAGCCGCGGGACAGTTCAACATGCCTGAGACGATGGCGCTGGTCCGATTACAGACACGTTGAAGAATCCCGCCAGTTTTTCAACGTGGCGACGTCCAGACAGACAGAGACAGAAAGACGAGGAGAAGATAGAGACAGTTAGCCTAGCAGTCTTGAGAATACATACACAGCTTCTCTTTGCAAATCGGTTAGACACAACATGTGAATTAAACAATCTCATTTTAACAGGATAACAAAGTACATTTTAACTGGAGAGCACCCGCCAGAGAGTGGAAATTTACACAAACCATATTATCTTATCGACAAACTGAATATTCATAACTGGATGAACAGATTTAAATAGACCCCTGTACAGGAGAACTCATTATTATCGTCATCATTATTATTATTATGTCATCATCATCACACAGACAAGAAGCAGAACCACTGATTCAATATTCAACTCAACAACAGCCAGATCTCCCTCAACCCAAGACAAACCTCTCTGTGGTCCGACACACACACACACACACACACACACCGCGTTCAGCTAACACACACACACACAGTGCTGACAAACACACGGCTAAAGTTGGAAGTACACCTCAACCAAGCTACACAAATGTTGCATTAATGGCTGACTGAAGGCTAAATCACAAGTCTGACACATCTAAACAACGTGCGTCAAACAAGCTAACGGCTAGATCCAAAATCCTGTTGGGGGAAAATACTTTCACATTGGTAGATGTAGAAAATCATCTCGTAAACAAACATATTGGAGAAGCAAAATCCAGACAACACAAAGCTAACACACCAAACAGCCCGCTAACTGTCTCACACACACACACACACACGCTAGCCAACGTAAAGCACAGTTTAACTTACATACACCCTACACACTGACAGACACACACATTAAGCTAATCTCTTCATACTGAACATTAAGCTAATGCTGCTTTCATGTCACGTCAGGAGAATCAGAGACAATTTGAGAATGCCAACACATTATTAGCCACATTGCCATCATGTACTTATACCAGGTTAATTATTACTCAGCCTCAATGATTCATTTTTAGACATTTCACATCATTATGACTGTTAGCAAGTAAAATGAGACGCCAACAGTGTGTAGCTTCATTTTAATTAGTAGAATGGATCATATCCGTGTTTAATTTAGACGTTAATGCCAGTGAAGGTTTCTTTGGAGCCATTTTGTCACTGGTTTGTCAAGTTTTCTTCAAAATGGGAGTCAACTGTTCAAAATTCACAAATTCTGACTTCGAACTTACGACAACGTGAAAGTGTTGTATGTGAAGAGTGCACGCTTAGCCAACAGCTACACAGCTCTGATAACAAAAAATAGTAACACGCATGTTCAGTAAAAGCTAACTTTCAAAGCTCAACCACATAGCCAACACACACACACACACACACACACACACACACACACACACACACACACAGCTAACACTTTGTTGAGGTAACACACGTCTTTTTGCTAACAAACATCATTCGGCTAACACGCTTATTTAGCTGACGCACTTGTTTAGCCGGGACATCGCTAATAGAATCGATAACTTCATTGTTCAGCTCCTAAACACGTCTTCTACAAACAAATCGGCAAAGTAGAAATGCAGAACTAAGTTACAACAACAATAATAAAGTTTCACTGTGTAAGAAAATAGTAATTTCCCCGTTTTTTTTTGTACTGAAAGTTGAGGTGGGGAACGTGGTGCCGGCTGGAGTTACATCCTGTGGAGGACACAGAGTGTTTGACCACAGAGAGATCTGGCTTTAGACAACTCAATATAAATCGTCATTTATTCATCATTACATCATAAAAACTAAAGAATCACTATAGAGATACAGGTGTAAGAACTATCATCAAACCAGAAAACAATAAACGCGTCATTGCACCTCCAAGATGGCGACTTAACAGGTAAAATTAGATGGTGAACAAACAGACCCAGCGAGCACAAATTTAGTACAAAAAACAGTTTTTGTCTCTGACGGTAAAACATTAAATTTCCATCTGACGCTATTAAAATATTTCTATGCCAAAATAAAAAAAAAAATAACTGAGAGTCAACACACAATCTGACGCATGCTTTAAAACATTATCATAAACAAAATAATAATAATATCTGATTTTCTTACTCAAGACTGCTAAGCCTTATACCGTTTTCTTATTGGAAAATAAAACTAGACAAAATATAGATTATACTGGATTTTTTTTGTTCAAAGCCACACTGATACATCTTTAAGTTCAAGTTTGATAAAAAACGAAACAAAAAGAAAAAACAGGTCTACGCGGTGGAGACCCGAGGCTAGTCCAAAAAAATTTGCCCGACAAAATATCAACTTTGTAAGGTTAAAAAACAGAAAGAAAAGAGTTCGTGATTTCAGTTAATCCTTAGTTTTTCTCTACAAAAGGAAGGAGGAAGCGGCAGAGCGTTGCTAGGAAACCCCGATTCGGTTGCCGTCGACGACCATCCGAGGCCTTCACCGGTGAGGGAGGAGCCTCTAGTGATCCTGAAGAGACAGGAAATGACATCATTGCTCAAATGTTTTAATTAAACTCCTGTCTGATGTTTGGGCGGGGCAGGAAATAAAGCACTGCTTCCTGGAGGAGCAGAACATCCAGCCTCAGAGCAGAACCTGCTGCAGGTGTGTTACCTGTATCTGGGCGGGGTTCCACAGGTAGGGCTGCTGTCTGTAGTATTCTGCTAACGCTGCAGAGTAGTCCGGCACCGAACTCTGCTGAGACGACTGACCTGCAGACAAACAGGACACGACCACTCAGTCATTCTAATCCAACATCCTTCCAGGTGGCGCCGCGCCGCTCTTTCTGCCGCCACGTTAAAATAACAACAATAACAATAAAAACAGTAACAACAATAAGAAAAGTTAAAAATCTGCCTGCTGACGTCATTTATATGTTCATGTGACATTTTTCTGACTTGACGGAGAACAACAGGTGTTCACACTGATCAATCTGAAGATGATCAAAAGTCTCACGATGGAAAACAAACTGTTACAAGATGATGTCATCGTGTGAAAATGACATTTTTCACAATAAACTAACTTAATTGTGTTTCTTCATCTGCTGGATTCTGAAACGATTCATTGACACAGAAACAGTTTCACCGCTTGTCAGCAGAAAACGGATCGAACAGAGTACAAATACTTCATTACTGTCCTCCAGTTCATGTTTCATGTATCTGTATTTATTCTGAGTCTCTGTGTGACTTCTCCTCTCTACACCTGAACTTTCTCCTCCTCTCAGCTTCACAACAGCCTCGTTACTTTAGTTTGATGCATCTGAGGTGAATTCTGGATTCTTGTTATTTCCCAACATCAGCAGACTGATGTGGACCAATCAGACGCAGCGAGACGAGACAAAGACGTAAAAGCCGTAAGAAGCCGTAAACAGACAGAGAGGGAGGCTGGAATGTGGAGAAAAGGCGTGTTAGTGTCTCGTATCTGCAGAGAGTTTCTGATTTTCTCTCTTTGTTGCTGCTCGGGACGCTTTACCAACCCAACATGTGTCTATTTGACGTCCTGGGAATGAGACTCAACAATCAATTGTCTTTGTGGTGCGTTCAGGAACAGCTGGGACAAATCCTACTGATTCTACCTTTAACTTTAATAGTCTTTGAATTCTATTAATATGACGTGAGCTTCAGTTAGCTTTGATGCGTCACTGAGCTTCTGATGTGTGACATCACGCTGCGTCTGCTCTGTGCTGTTATTAACTGAACATTCATACTGATGCAGTGACAGACGGGAGTCGTACTTTGTTTCTTGTAGTAGTCCTCCCAGGCCTTACTGTAGTCTGTCATCAAGCTCTGAGGCTGGTTCTGCTGACCTACAAATACACAGAAACAGACACAAGTCTGAACTCAGAACAGTTACTGCAGATCAGATCAGGACCTGAGAGGACCGCCACTTCAGATACAGTGGACTCCTGGAGAGGAGGTGCCGAACCTTTACTGGCTCGTAACAGCAGGTATTTAGTGTGGGTGGAGCCACTGAGATTAAAGGAAGTCGAGCGTCCTCCAGACAACATGAGCAGCAACACGACCAGAACCTCAGAGACGGTTCTTCATGTCTGAACTGCAACGAGTCGATTTCATCAGCAGGAAACTAAACGACCCGAGTTCATGAAGTGAACATCACGATGATCAGACAGACGGGACACACACTGTCTCACATCAACACTCACTGCCTGTGTGTGTGTGTGTGTGTGTGTGTGTTGACTTGCCTAGCTTCTTATAGTACTGCTCCCATGCTTTAGAGTAGTCCATCTGTCCTGTCTGAGCCATACTGTGACCTACACACACACACACACACACACACACACACAGAGTCTCAACTGCTGCACTCAAACTCAAGTGTGTGTGTGTGTGTGTGACTGTGTGAGTGTGTAACACCTAACACTGACTACACTGACACATGTAAATACTATAATTTTGTATTTATGATTCTCAACTTTCACAGCACCTGTTTTGACTTCTATTCAGTGAGCGTGCGCGCGCGCGTGTGTGTGTGTGTGTGTGTGTGTGTGTGTGTGTGTGTGTGTGTGTTACCAGGGTCTTGTTGTCCAGGGTTCTGCCAGCTGGTCTGGTAGGTGTTTCCCCAAACTCCAGTCAGGAAGGTTTGACCGCTGCCACAGCTGCACACACACAGCAATCAATAAAACACTCTGCAGTGTGTACACACACACACACACGCACACACACACACACAGCGAGGCAACATATACACAACCTCTACCAACACAACCACATTAATTACACTTCATATATACTCAGTTGTTTACTCCTGCTGATCAGTAATGTGGTGAAATATGTGTGTGTGTGTGTGTGTGTGTGTGTGTGTGTGTGTCTTACTTCTGGTGTGTAGCTGGGCCCTGGGTGAAGGGACTGAAGCCAAAACCTCCATTACTCATAATACCTGAACCCTGCAGAGGAGAGGACACAGTCATGTTCAGTTTCAGTCGTCTTGTTTTGTCACATTCCACCTTAAATCTGCTGCCATGTGTCATACCACCTTAACGTATCAACATCTACAGCATGTGAGTATATTAAGTGTAAACTAGTGAAACTCAGCTTTATGAGGTTGGAAGTGAAATGTTTTGTCAGTGAATCAGTCTCTTAAATTGCCAGATTTCTGAGTGGAGTTTGGTGTAAACCAGCACACTGTTTTTAATGCCGACACGTTGTCGGTGAAATATTTCCTCTGAACTTGATGCTGAGCTGCGGGCGGCTCGTGTACCCCGATCTTGTCGTCTATGAGCTGGCGGGCCAGGTCCATCTGCTGGGCGGTGCCTCTGATGGTGAAGACCCGGGTGTTGGGGTCGGTGGAGGGTGGAGGGTTCCTCTGCAGCTCCACATGAGCTCCAGACTGCTGGTTAATACTCTTAATGGTCTCTCCTCCTACAAACACACAGGTGCACATCAGAGTGTCTGCAGGTCTTTGGACTTCAGCAAGTAAAAAACTGCAGAACTACAGTCTTGTCACTCAGTGGCTCAGGTGCATTGTGGGTATTGTAGGCAACAGGTTTTATAAAGAAAGAAGACAGGAGATGTCTCTGGTTCTTTTTACGGTCCATAACGTGTCAGACAGTTTTTAGGAGAACCACGCTGGTCAAACCTGGTGCCTACATTACCCACAATGCACCGTGGTCATGTTTACATTTTCAGGCATTTATCAGATGCTTTTATTCAAAGTGACTTAAAGCAATTCATATCCATGTGAGCCCAGCACACCAGGACCAGTCTGGGGTTCAGTATCTTGCCCAAAGACACTCGGCATGCAAACCAGGGGAATCAAACCAGCGACCTTCCAATAACAAGATGCTGGCTCCACCTCTGAGCCTCAGCTGCCCCTCCAGTCACATCACCAGAGGAACCCGTCCCTGGTTCAGGTGCTCACATCAGCCTGTAGCTCGTCATTAGACACGGCTGAGATCACAGGTGAGAATCTCCACCTGGTGCACGTCTCAGCATACAGCATCCGCAATGATCGATGTGTGATCCATATATCATCTATATATGACCTATGTATGATCTATGTATGATCGATATATGATCGATATCTCAGCGACTTTTTCATTCAGAAAGTCCTTCATATATTCAGGCTACAGCTGGCTGAAAACAGAAGATGCTAAATCTTTGATGCATTAGTCAGAAGTCTGAGGCAGTCAGTCCTCCTCTTCCTCCTCCTCCTCCTCCTCCTCCTCCTCCTCCTCCTCCTCCTCCTCCTCATGAAGAGGCTGTTAATAGACCTTTAATGAGGTTAAAGAAGGAGCGTCTTCATCCTCATATACGTGTAAACATATGTTTGAAGTTATTATATCTGACATGTTCTGACAAGTCAAAAACTGCAAACTGATTCTCTTTCAGCTCAAATTGAATCTTCCTCATTTTGGTTTTTATTTAAAGGTTTATTAAGAAATTAAAAATAATCTGGTTAAAGACATTTGTGAACAACATGCTTAAGTGGAGTGTGTGTACGACACTGGCACATTCATCAGTATCGTCCAATAGAAAGACTTGACAAACAATAGAGCACCAGACACACACACACACACACACACACACATACACACACCATATGGCGTCTAAACATTCAGCACTTGACATTTCTTTCTTCTACTGCTTTTATTTTGGAAGCTGCTGCTCCTCTTGACCTCCACACACACACACACACACACACACACACACACACACACACACACTCTGAATCAGGACTTTCAGTGTTTGGATCAGGTGATGAAAACTGAGGCGAGTGATGTTCAGCAGGTTTTGTTACTTTAATGCGACAGAAATTTTTAATCAACATTGTAGTTTTAGTGTTTCTGCGTCGAACAGATCAGACTGAATATTGTTTCAACGTGTCCGTCGCTGCTGTTTGCTCCTTGTTCTGAACGAGACCATTAACGCTACGCCAGTGCTACGCTAACATAGCATTAGCTAATGTTAATTCCAATTATTTCACTAGAATGAACTGACATAATGTGAATTAATGTGACTGAAAGCAGCGTGAATAAATTTGAACATTTTTCACGTCAGCATAAAGACCCAAACGCCTTTGATTCCACCGATGTCTCGTCGTTGGATACCAGATTTCAGCACCTCAGCATCAGTGAGCCGATAAGCGTGGTACATGTTTGTGAGCCAAGATGTAATAGAGCTGCTGATTGGCTGCCTCCAGGCCTGCAACATATACACGAGGTTACACCGACGTCCATGAACAGCGCCAGGCTGTGAGGAAAGTTCTGCTCGTGGTCAAACTGTGTCATTACATCGTCACGTGATGCCCTGCGGCCCTAAAACACATTTCCTGTCAGCTGACATTGTGAATGTATTCACAATATTCAGTTGCACTCCCATGATGCCTCACTGCATCAGGAGGAAAATCAAACTGCCTCTTTTGTCTTGCGTGATTGACAGACCCCTCGTGGCCATGACATCATATCCTGCTGACCCGCTCCAGTACATCAAGTCAGAAAAAACAGTGCTAGCCGGATTAGCCGCTGGTAGCAATACCAGCTGATATCAACACATTACAGCATTCTGCACAAACACTGAAGCCACAGAGACACAACTGTGGCAGGAGAAGCTGATGAACAGCAGCCTCGTCACACATCATCATTACACTGATCGACTCTGACACTGAAGCACGTCTGATTAAAGTCAACATGTAACTCAGTTCACAGTGTGAGCGGCTGCTGTCGCCAGAGCAGCGCCACACGTTCATTTCAGTCTCTGAAACACAGAGGGAATATTTTACAATCCCTCATCAAACTTATCTCCTCTCCTACCTTTGCCGATGACCAGGCCACACTTGTCAGCAGGGATGGTGTAGGTGACTTCCTGTAGCGGACCAGGAGAGCCCATAGTCCAATCACCACGACCTCTGACCCTCCCACCCCGCAGGGCGGAGCCAAAACCATCACGCTCCTTCAAAATCAAAACACACAAAATAAAGTCCTGTAAACATCAGAGTTCAGCGTGTGTGTGTGTCTCTCTCTGTGGGTGTGTGTTACCTGTGCGGTCTGGATGAGCTCATTGATGAGGTGGACAGCATGCTGACAGCGGTCTGGCTGACCCATCACCATGGCAACACGCTCTGGACTGATGCCATCATCTGGAGAGAGGTCAGAGGTCAGTCGGTTCAGCAGCCTCTAATCTGGATCATACTGGTTTAATCTGGATTCACTGGTGTAAACAGACCTGCTTTAAACTGGATTCGGACTCCGGCGTCATTCTGGATCTTCTTGATCATTTCTCCGTTCCTGCCGATCACAATGCCGACAGCAAACCGGGGAACAGGAACCTGCAGAGGGACAGACTAGACATGAATGTTCCTTTTTAATAGTAATCCAAAGGGAAGCTCAAACATGCTAACAGCGAACAAATGCTAACAATCTCTGTGTGTGTGTGTGGTGTGTGTGTGTGTGTCGTACATCCAGGTTGGTTCCTCCCAGTCGGGCGCTGAAGTCGTTGCGTCCTGACCTGAAGTCTCCGTCCTTCTCCCGGATCACCTCCAACACCAACTCCCTCGCTGCCTGAAGGAGGAGATGAGAGGAGAAGAGGAGGTCAACAGGAAGTACAGCACGTTAACAAAGAGTGAGTGTGTGTTTGTGTGTGTGTACTCGATCAGAGCTCAGCCTGAGGTGTGTGTGTGTGTGTGTGTGTGTGTGTACCTGCACTTTGTACGGGTCTCCAGAGATGCGGAGAGGTTTGTCGGCTCCTGTCGGCATCGGACCGTCCTGGATCATCATCATCTTCACGCCTGCTCTCTCCTGACAAACAGCAACAAACACCAGACGGGTCAGCAGGTCCACAGGTGCAGCAGGTGAAGCACCTCCCAACACCACCTGTCATCACTCTACCTGCAGCTGTTTGATGGTGTCCCCACCTCGACCAATCACCAGCCCCACCTTACTGGCTGGGATCAGCATCTCCTGCACGGAGGCTCCACCATCCCCGTCACCGTGGAAACCCGGACCGTTTCTACAGCGATCCACAATCTGGACCAGGAGACGCTTCGCCTGCCTGTTAACACACACACACACACACACACACACACACACACACACACAGATGGAGGAGGTGAGCTACAGATGGAGGTGAGGTCATCAGATGAGGCCAAGGCAGATGTTTAGTAACTCACTCGATGCTCTCTGGAGTCCCAGTCAGAGAACATGGCCGCTCCATCAGACCTCCGCTGTCTGCACACACACACACACACACACACACACACACACACACACACGTTACTAATGTTCAGTATTTCCACACACGCTGGAGGTTCTGATCCAGAACTGAACTCACTTTGGAGAAGAAGGTTGTAAACAGTCTCACCTGCAGCAATCTGGATCTTGCAGCCGGACTCCAGCTGGATCCTGGTGATCTGTTCACCTCCTCGTCCAATAACTGCAGGAGGAGGAGACGAGAGAAATCAGTCTATTGTCGTCATCTTGACGGTCGGGTCGTCTTTAGTGTCCCTGTTAGTCATTTTACTGCCTGGAGTCGGGCTGGAATCCAGGTCAGCTGAAAAGCTCTTGGGTCAGGTCTAAAGGTCCACGGGTCGGGGTTAAGAACACAGTTCTGGTTAGATGGATGGATTGTGTTGGGTGTTAAAGGTTGTAGATCAAGTGAAACAGGTCCGGTGGGTCTGAAAGAATCTCGGCTTGTTGGAAAAGTTCCAGCTCGGTCTAACTGCTAACTGTCGGCCATGTGAAAAAGTTCTGGATTAATGTGCTAGCTTCAGCTCAGACTCAGGTGAACTGAGGATGATCAGGATAAAGATCAACTGTTCTACAACAGGTGAAGATGATATAAAACTGAGAATCAGCTGCTGTCAGCACCTGAGCAGCAGGAAGCAGCGAGAGGTCGCAGGTCATACTCACTGAAGCCCACCATCCTGTCGGGGACCTTGTAATCCTCTGTGATTACCCTGCTGCAACACACACACACACACACACACACACACACACACACACAGACATTAACATCCTGATCACACAGAAATCCCACAACCACTGTGTGTGTGTGTGTGTGTGTGTGTGTGTGTGTGTGTGTCAATAAGTGATTATGATTATGACTGTAGGAGGACGGATCTATAAACACTTATCTACGGTTTCACACCAACACACTGATGTGTATTTGCAAACAAGACGATGATGCTGAACACACCTCATTATCTGCTGTGTGTGTGTGTGTCTGTGTGTGTCTGCGCTTGTGTGTGTGTGATCAATATGAACTGCTGCTCGTACCTCTGATGTCCCATGGCTGCTAGCTGGTTGCCTACTGACAGAGAAACAGAGATTAGCTGCAGACACACTGACAGACTCACTGACACACACGTCACATTACACTGCATGTTGTGTTAATACTGTACGATGTGTAGATGATGTGTGTAGATGATGTGTAGATGATGTGTGTAGATGAGTGTAGATGATGTGTGTAGATGAGTGTAGATGATGAGTGTAGATGTTGTGTGTAGATGATGTGTGTAGATGATGTGTGTAGATGAGTGTAGATGATGAGTGTAGATGTTGTGTGTAGATGATGTGTGTAGATGATGTGTGTAGATGATGAGTGTAGATGATGTGTGTAGATGATGTGTGTAGATGATGTGTAGATGTTGTGTGTAGATGATGTGTGTAGATGTTGTGTGTAGATGTTGTGTGTAGATGTTGTGTGTAGATGTTGTGTGTAGATGATGAGTGTAGATGATGTGTGTAGATGATGTGTGTAGATGTTGTGTGTAGATGTTGTGTGTAGATGTTGTGTGTAGATGTTGTGTGTAGATGATGTGTGTAGATGTGTGTAGACATACAGAATATGTGTGTATAAGTAAATCCATGTTGAGTAGTTTTATGTGGGTCGGGTCAGGGTTAGTCATTTTGACCCGGTCATTTTAAAAGTAGCTCGCAAGCTTAACAAATATGGACACCCCCGGGCCAGAAGAACCACCCGGTGCACGCTCTACAGCACCACAGCTGGACAGCACCACCACAACTACAGTGTGACTCTGTGGGAGACACTGAGGTAGGTTCAGGTTCTGGGCTGGGTATACTGTTCTAGGTTAAATGGAAAGGTGGGCCCAGGCGAGAAGGCTCTTGATCAAGTTCTTCTAGATAAGGTGGAGGGTTCTAGCTCAAGTTTGAGGTTCTTGGTTGGGTAGAAAGTTCTGGGTTGCATTAAAGATTCTCGCTGAAGGGAAAATGTTCAGGTCAGGCAGAGTGTGTTAAAGGTTCCACCCAGTTTGTTCTTACCTCCATCCTCTCCGGGTCGTTTCTGGCCCGGGTAGTACAGCGAAGGCTCGACACTTCCTGAGGAGCTGTTGAGGTGGGACATGGCTTCTCCGCCCATCTTTCCCACCATCTGACGACAGAGAGAAACAGCGGTCACATCTGGATACAACAGACAAACACTCACAGTGCTAACGACTGACTGTCTGTTAGCAACTGAGCTAACAGGAAGTGGTGGCTCAAGACCACCAACAAGTCTCGAGACCGAGAGGACCAACAGGATTAAAGGTTGAATCGACCCATTCAAAACAAAGTGAGTCGCTCAGTGATCAGGGTGGTTCTGTTCACACTGTCCAGGCCGGTGTCACACTGTGTTGGGGACATTCCAGCAGAACTCATCAGGAATCAACTGTAGTGTTATTGTTTATTATAATATCACTGTCCTCTGGCTGCTGTGATGAAGAAATTTCCCTGTTTGCTGATAACTGCCTGCAGCATTAAGTGTTGATGTTGCAGGTCTTTGTGAATGTTAATGTTTTAATTCTATATCATATTTATTTACTCAGTTTGTTACAGAGCAACATAACTGCACCATTATAATTAGAACTACCTTATTATTATTATATTATTATTATTATTATTATTATATTATATTATTATTATTATTATTATTATTATTTATTATTATTATTATTATGTGTAATATTTTGTATTTTAACTTAATTTGTTCTTGTTATGTTATTTTGTTCCGTGGTGTTTCTGTCGCCTGTCACATCTCATCTTGTTCATTGTTTCTCGTCTATGTGTCTCGGGTTCAACAAGTTCTGAAGAATTGGATCAGTTCTTGTCCTCATGTGGACCGGGACAGATAAACAGATAATACCAAATATCCAAATATTTGCCATCATCTGTGATATGTTTTGCAATATCGAGCCCTAACCCTAACCCTGCTACAGCATCTTCAGGCTTTTATTTTGAAAAGAAAATGCAACAGGGCCGTCATGGCAGCGATATTAGTGAGGTCACTTCAGGTGAGCGGTTCTGAAGACGGCCGGCAGAACTTCAACACACACAAGAGACAAAAG
>NC_051043.1:30804585-30807085 GCF_904848185.1 Acanthopagrus latus
CGTGTTTCTTGTTTGTGGCTCAGTCAGTGTGTCTACATGACACACAAGAAAACCGAATTACTGGGTCAGTCCGACTATGATCGGATCTTTAACATGCATGTATACATCTCAGTCTGACTAAAATCGGACCGGATCAGATAGATTATTGGATTGATAGTCGCATCCCTCCTGCAGGTATACGTTCCATCAGATCGGATCGGATTTTGCGTTCTGTGCAGGCTCAAGACTTTTTCCCCGGGGCTGTGAGCCGGAAGTAGACGGACGGTGGCGTCTTTCCTCCAAAATCACAGCAAGCAAGAGGTCATTGTGCATCTAGTTTGTGTAATTATCTTGTGCACCATATACGAAGTGTACAAAGATGTAGCTTCTCCTCGCTCTTCGTACACCATCTTTCTCGAATGCCGAGGCAGCTGGTGACATAAAGAGGTCAGCCGGAGGTGTTTCTGTTACCACTAGTTGAAATGGGCACAGCGCCACCTAGTGTACCGGGTTTGACATGCTCCGGACCAATAATCTGATTTTCTCACCGGCATGTAGACTCGGATAACTGCAGTTGTCTGACTGAGCAGCAGAGTTGAACTGTGGCTGTAATCTGACTGAGCTGTGCATGTAAACACACTGAGTGAGATGAAGACATGAAGGATTTGATTTTGTATTATTATTTGTACGTGTGTGTATATGTGTTAGCATTAGCCAGCGCGCTAATCTGATATACAGGCTAATAATGTGACATTACAGAACCACAGTCAGCTGCTGTTAGAGTCGGACCTCCAACACAGCTGCAATCACCTCTGTAGGTGGGCGGGGCCAACTGGGCCGGGTCAGCAGAGATCGATACTCAATCTCCTCAGTGAGCCGGAAAAAATGAGACGATCAGAGAGACGGACAGACAGACAGACAGAGAGAGAGAGAGAATTCATGAAATCTATCAAAGACGTTGATACAATATTACTGACAGAAACATGGTGGCAACATGATTTGCTCACTCACTGTCCTCCAGGATATAATGAAGTCATGAGGGCAGAACATCAGGGGGATCTTGATGAGGTATGAAGGAGATCTTTGCCATCAGATCTCACCAGAGAAACAGAGTAAATCACACATTTGGTTGAGATTAGATCAAACCCGGGCAAAGCTGATAGGGAACTTTATCTCTGTGCAATTTACATCCCTCCAGTAGATTCTGCTTATTTTGAAGAAGACATCTTTGGCACTCTCCATTCAGAAATTTCCGACTTCCAGGCCCAGAGAAACGTGCTTCTAACTGGAGATCTGAATGGACGAACAGGAAATGAGCGTGATGTCATGGACACACAGGGCAACAACCATGTATTTGGTCAGTGCCCCTGTTTACCCTGTCAACCATCACCTGTCGGAACAACCTCCACTCTGAAATAACTCCAAGTGGCAGAGTGCATCTCTGTCGGGCCTTAGGCCTGTCCAAAGGTAATGGAAGGTTCAGAGGCGACTCTTTAGGGGGATTCACATCAGCTGTTGGGTCTAATGCAGTAGACCATGCAGTCACTGACACGGACCCTCCACTATCACTATCAGACAGCAATCTCCCCTTTCAGACCACAACCAAATACACATGTTCTTTAAACTCTCAGATCAAATGAGTGACACAGAAAGGGAACCCAGCAACTCAGCAAACCCTACCTACAGACGGACATATCAATATATGACCAAAACCAATATGTCTCTACCAGAGATGGTGTAAACAAGGCCACTGATGATAGCAACATGATATTTCATAAGGAAGCTATAAAAGCTGACTTCATAAAACAAAAACAGAAGCCTGTTGAAAGGCAAAACACAGAAATAGTTTGATCAAGAATGCAAGACCATCAGAAAAGACCTGAGAGACGTAACAAATGAACAACGTCGACCACCAAACAACCAGCCTGACGCACGAGGCCTCGCCCTCCTCCAGAGAGAGGTGACGTCTGTGTTCATGTTGATGATCTTGTTCTACTGTCTCCTGCTGAACAAGGACTACAGCAACAGCTGGACATGGTAGAACAGTTCTGTCAGAACTGGGCCCTGGCAGTAAATATGAAGAAAACTAATGTCATGATCTTTCAAAAACGCCCCCGATGTCAGGAGAACAAACACCAGTTTACCATAAGTAACCATGTCACTGAACACAGCATGAGTTACACCCACCTTGGTACTATAACCATCACAGCATCAGGGAGTTCCAACATGGCAGAGATGCACTGAAAGAAAAAGTCCTTCTATAATTTCCAAATTCCAGTCAAAATCTGGCATAAAATATTTGATAGTATCGTCCAGCCCGTCGTGCTGTACGGTACTGAAGTCTGGGCTCCACTCAGTCAGCAGAACTTTACCCGCTGGGACAAACATCCAACAGAATCTTTACATGCAGAATTCTGCAGATTCATTTTACACAGAAACACACCAACAAATGCATGTAGAGCAGAATTAGGCAGATACCCACAGATAATTAACATTCACAGGAGAACACTCAACCTTTAAC